>NC_056726.1:118628626-118736126 GCF_019279795.1 Protopterus annectens | reverse complement strand
TCTCACACATAAAAAGAAACTCAGATAATGTGCACACACACAGATGAAGCATCGCAGAGAGCAACACTCAAACACAGATGTAGAAGCACAGAGTCATACACATATATTTATTTTTATTTTATTTATTTCATATTTGTTTACTTGGAAAGTCCGACTAGACACAGGCTCATCATCAGTTGAGGCCTGGGGAGAAAAGCTTCAGTTATAAGAAATGCAAACATTGCAGATGTTGACAAATGTGAGGAATTACAGAAGTATATGCAAACAACAGTTGTATAATGATGGACAACAAAACTCTTTAGAAGTAAACATTTACATCACACATCATACATGAATATATACAATTTAAATGAGAAAGAGTACTAGTTTCCATACAGATTGAGGTCAAATATTGTTGTAAGATAACATTCAATGAGCAATATTTAGTTAAAGAGACTGAGGTAAGGCCTATCTAGGACAGTTTCAAGAACACAACCAAGTGTCTATTAAGTGTGATTATATGAGTTTTTTAAACTGTAGCATAGAGCAGATGGAGGTTATTAGGGCTGGCAGTTTTTTTCCCGTATTTTAGTAATGAAGTTTGAGAAGAGTGATTCCCCAGCTGAGTTGTTATCTTTGATGATATCTAGGAGTTTGTTACTGGAACAGAGGGATCGAGAAGTGGTGTATGGTTGTATAAGATTTTGGAGAGCAGGGTTTTTATCTGGCTGATACAGTATTTTGGGAGCAAAGGTTAATTGATTAAAGTGTTGCTGTTGAGGAAGTTCTAGCCATTTTAGCTGTTTAAGAGATGTACAGTGATGTGTCCTGTATGAGGCATCAGTGGCAAACTTTGCAATTTTATTGTAACAAGATTCAGTTTGGTTAGATCAGTTTTGCCAGGTTGGTTAGAATTGGGGAGGCATACAGGAGAGTTGACAAGAGGTGTGTGCAAGCAATAGTAGCTTTTGTATTTCTTGTTAGAAATTGTTTGTTTCTGTATAGAAGACCTAGTTTTTTGTAGGTGGTTTGAGCTATGTGAATATCAAATTTCAAGTTATTATCAAGTTCTATGCCTAGCAGTTTAGTGTGAGTTATTGGAGTGATAATAGTTTTATTTTTGGAAAAGATGTTGAAAGACAGGGAAGATGAGGGGGTTCTTGTGTGGTAGAAAAAAAGGACATTGTTTTGTTGAGATTTAAAATGAGTTAGGAGTTAGTCATGTTTCCACAGATAGAAAGGAACCTTGGGTTATGGTGTGGAGGTCTTGTAAGGAGCAGGCTGTGCATATTAGAGTAGAGTCATCTGCATATTGTACTACTGAGGCATGAAGTGTGGCAGCGTAGAGCAGGCTGGTGAAGAGAGAGAATAGTAGAGGCCCAAGGATGAAGCCTTGTGGAACTCCTAAGACAATTGAAAGAACAGGGGAAAGTTGATGTTGCCATTGGATGGCCTGGTGTCCTCCTGATCGGTAGCTTTGGAACCAGGTGATAGAAGAGCTACTAAGGTTTACAGTGGAAAGATTATTGATGAATTTATTGTGATTTACCATATCAAAGGCATTGGACAAGTCCAAAAATATAGCAGGTACAAACTGGCTGTTATTTCTATAGTACTTCACTATGTTAGTAAAGGATATCAGGGCTGTGGTGGTGCTGTGAGAGGGGTGAAAACCAAGTTGAGTTTTTGATAATAGTTTATGTGCATGAAGGTATTCCATGACTTGGGTATGTATGATTCTCTCTAAGAGTTCAGATAAGGGTGACAGGATGGCAATTGGATGATAATTAGTAAGTTAAGTGGAATTAATTCCTTTGTGTTAATGTAGAATGTGGGAGATTTTCCAAATAGCAGATACCAGGGTCTCTGATATTGATCTGTTTATGAGTATGGCTACTGGGTATGCTAATGCATCTGCTGAAATTTGCAGAAAGTCATCTGGGAGGCTGTCTGTGGCTAGGGTGGTTGGTTTCAGTTTTTTAAGTAGTTTTTTTATGTTATCAGCAGACACCATGTGTAATATAAAGTGGTCGGTGCTATTTTGGGAGTTGGCACTGTGCTGACATGTGAAAGGGACAGAGTTGTTGGAGATGCTCTGAGAATTTGCAAGGGCTTGGATAGTTTCTGTAAAGTATTTATTGACTTGGGTTGCTATATTATCAGAGTTGCTGGTGGGTGTTGGAGTGGGAGTAGCTGATTTACCTGGCAGAATTATATTATTAACCACAGTCCAGAACTTTTGAGGGTTATTTTGCTGTTTTTTTTTTTTTCTGGATGTTGTGGTAGTTGCTGATTTTGTTTAGTTTTGCTAGCTTCTTAGCTTAGTTTCAGAGTTCTAAGAATGTTTGTCTTGTGATTCAGGTTTTGTTTTTGTGAAAATGTTCCCAAGTCTTAACTCTAGCCTTGAGTAAGGATCTGCATTCTTTACTTAGCCAGGATGCAATGCTACGTTTTACTCTACTAGTTCTAGGGGGTGTGTGGCAGTTTAGCATATCTAAGAAAGTGGTGCTGAAGGAGTTAACAGCGTCTTCTAGGGGTAGCTGTCTGAGAGGTTCCCAGTTGCAGCTTTTTAGAGTGGAGATGAACCTATTTGGGCTGAAGCTTTTTTATTTCTGATTAAGCTGTAGGTGGTTTGGTTGGTATGGTGAGGGTTGGTTCTTAGAAGAAAGGTTCGCTGATGGTCACTCAGGCTGTCAGGGAAATAGCCTGATTGAAATGCTAGGGTGGGGTTGTTAACCAAAATCCAGTCAAGGATAGACTGTCATTTGGAAAATTTGTCAGTCCTTGCAGGAGATGTGATGAGTTGGGAGAAGCCAAGGAGGTTAACATGGGATGTTGGATTCTGAGAACATCAGTTATGCCAGTCAGTGTTGAAGTCACCCGTTAGGACTGTTTCCTGTGGGAGGGAAATGGAAATCCAGTCTAGTATATTTTCTAGTGTGGGAATATTGTTTCCTGGTGGGATATAACCACCTATGATGTTAATGTGTTTTTAGGTTTAATTTTTAATTTGGCAAAGATTAGTTTTGCATTTCGAAGTCAGGGATGCTTAATTCTAAATAGTCAAGTGTTACATTATCTTTGAATTGGATTGCTACTCCCCTACCCCTTCTGGTTTTCCTGTCTTTCTATAGAATATTGTATCTGGGAGCTATGATTTTGTTGTTATTATTATCGGGTTTTAGTCATGTCTCTGTAAATACTACAATATCAGGAGAATATAGGGGGAGTAGGGCATGCAGATCATGAATTTTATTTCCAGTACTTCTTACATTCATGTTAAGGAGCAGAAGGGAATAATTGATTTTCTGGTTTAATAGTCTAGGGTTGAATGTGATAGAGATGCTTGCCATATTTTGTATTGGAACTGAATCAGGATTAGGGAGTATGCCCCCAGAGCATTATAATTGCTTAATAAGGTGTAAAATGAGTTTGGAAAGCTTGTTTTGTAGTATGGCGTGCTTTTGACAGGTTTGGGATATGGATGCTAGAGGTTGGAATTTGTTTGCAAGGTAATCTATACAGCTAGTATAGAAAAGGGTTGGGGCTATAGTATAGTTTAATGGTCTATTTAGGTGGGATAATGAAGAGGTTAGCCAGGGAAGGGGTTGTTGGACTGAGTAGAGTATAGTATGAGGTGAAGGAGTGTAAGAGCAATAGCAGTGAGCTAGTGGTGATGTGGAGGGCTGTTAGGTGTGTTTCTTATTAAGGTGAAGTATTTTGTTAGGGTACTTTGATATTTTAGGGTACAGAGTATAATGGGTGTAATAGAGCTTGAGGCTGATAAATTATATGAGTAGTGTTTTGTTAATGGGTAAAAGGGTTATAAATTTGCAGGAGGGGGTGGTGACATTTTGATTTAAGTACTGATAAGTGAAGAGTAGGGATGTCTGTAGTAGGTTTAATTATTTGCTCTAGTTAGCTGAAGTCTGGGTTCTGATTGGCTGTCGTCATGAGGGTGGGGTTTGAAGTGGGGATGGGTGAGAATGGTAGAAGGGTAGGTGAGCAAAGTGAGCCGGAGCAAAGCGAAGGGCGAACAGAACAGGCTAGCCCTCAGGATTTGTATGAAAAAAAAATGAAATACTATTTCATGTAAATTGTGTGCATGAAATAGGCGCACACACACACACACACACACACACACACACACACACACACACACACACACACACACACACAGACATTCTCTTTCTTGAGTGTGTATATCCCAAATGTCTCCATCTTTCAAAAGAATGAAAAAAAAAATACAGTGAAAATCATTGCAATCCCAAACATGACCACCCATGACTCTCAGCTGTCCCTATTTATTTTCATTTTGTTCGTTGAAAAATAATTGTTTTTTTGGTAAATTTCTCAGGATTACAGGCAGTCAGTAAATCCAGATATTATAGTTTCATACTTCTTATTGTTCAAAAAAGCATATGAAGGTCTTAATCTATAGTCTTTTACCTGAATTATGGTCATATTTATACATTGTCCCTAAATTTTGGTCTTTATACATCCATTATTGTGGGTTTTTGTGCAGAATTTTTCAGCATACATAGACATGTGCACTCACAAAGTCGCTCTCTCTTGTTCTTTCACACATGCATATTTGCACATACACAGACACACACATGCTAACATGTAACTGCATTACTTTTTTTTGCCATTACTTTTAACATAAAAATAAGTAAATAAAAAGAAAACAAAAATAAAGCTAATGACTCACTTAACAAAAGTAACTGCAACAGCAGTTACAAGCACTTGCCATTTTACTTTTCCCTCACTGCTTAGCAAGGGGAAATCGAAAAGGCAAGTTCTTGTTGCCACTGCTGCAATTACATTTGTTAATTGAGCCATGTGTTGCTTCTTTTTATTTAGTAGCTTATTAAACTGCCTCATTTAGTGAGCATAAACAACATGGAAGCAGTTTGTTTTCAGTCCATGCTTCACAGTGGTTGGTGCTAGTGGCCCTCCACAAATGTTAAATATTCTATTAGAGAACATCTTTACTCCATCCATTGTGGTATTGTGTTTAAGTCCCGGCCATTTTCTAAGATTGTTAGTGAGAAGTTAGAGAAGACTCTTATTTTTCATAATACTCAAACATTTTCCAAGCCTGAACAGGATATAAAGCAATCACGTTAATAACCTTTGCTGGATATATTAATTGAAGCAGACCTGCTGCTTTTGTTCACTTTTCTTCACAGATTGATTAATTAATTGGATTGCCGATCATATTTTCAGTTTTTTCTTCGAAACACCGCCAATAAACTAAGCTGCCACAGCGTCTCAGGTGGAAATACTCAAAATATGCAATTCTGCAATCACGGACTCCACGGCCAAATATTGTCAAAATTTATTCCACAATATAAAACAATCCAGGTTAAGCGCTTTCACACACTAAATCGTGTGCTTCCTCAGAACAACATTCTCCAACACATACACTGCTTAAATAGCCAAATTGGCGCTCAAATCATTTAAAGCTGTATTACCATTTACGTGCAAAAGTCTGAAACCTGTATAAATATACATACTAAAATATACATAAATTACATAAATTTAATACATAAACTGTGTGCTCCTAATATATATATCAAATACGTTGTGTGCAGCAATACCAATGCTCTTGGAATAAAATATACCAGACACCACATAGGGAATATAACGAATATAGGGGTGATGTGAATACAAGAAGAGACAATTTTAATGAACAAGGGGAAAATTTTTATCAGGATTACAACAGAAAGCAATACCAAAAATGGACAAAAGACAGGACATGGAGGTGAATAGCTCAAATGAGGTAGGTACAGACATGAGTATTGGAGACCGTGATATGCTAATAGAAAATGATGGGCATATTAGTAGGTATAATAACTTTCAGATATTTAATTATACTAATATGAAATTGAATAGGGCCCACTTTGGATTATTTTCTAAAGGTATGAAATTTATACCCACAGGAAACTTTAGATTAGTGGATTGTGTTTGTGATATTAAGAAATATGTAAGGAAGCTAAACTTAGCTATAATGTTTAAAGATAATTCATCTAAAGGGGAATCTTATATTGATGTAAATATGAAAACATTAAAGAAGAAAAGTACATTTATGCCTATGATGAACAAGGAGGTAGGTAGATTTGAAAGAGCTGTAACATATGACATTTATCACAAAAAACAATTGTTTAGGAAAGGTGGAGGTAATACCAACTTAACTTTTGAAGAAACTAAAGTTCTGGAAGAACTAAGATCTAGTTCTGAATTTAGGATTATGAAGCCTGATAAGGGGGGGGGGGGGTTGTGGTATATGACAGTATGGAATACAAGAACAAAATACATGATTTACTTTATGATCCACAGAATTATGAGAGTATATCCATCAATGAGTTGAATATAGCTTATAAAAGGATAGATTTATATCTGGAAGAATACCTGATTGACAACAGAATCACAGATGATTTATATAAATTTCTTAGGGTAGAAAATCCAACTCTAGCTACCATGGTGGGTATACCGAAAGTCCATAAAGATGTTAACAACCCACCCTTTCGACCCATCATATCAGGTAGCAAATCTAAAACCTTTCCAATAGGGATAGCTATCGATACTATGTTAAAGCATATTTACAATAAGGTCGAACATTTGGTTAAAGATTCATGGGAATTTTTAGCTAGTTTCCCCACTTATATAAGCAGCAACAACATACTATTCGCCTCCATTGACGTAGTGGATCTTTTCACGTGTATCCCCAAAATAGAGGGTTTGGAAGCGTTTAGTGAGAGTATTTACAGATATGGTGAGATGGATTGGGATAGAGTGCAACTTATAAATGAGTTAATGTCCATAGTTCTTGACAATAATCATATTTATTACGAAGGAGAACTATTTAGACAGGTTAAAGGTGTGGCAATGGGGTCGGCCTGTGCCACAATATTTGCCAACCTGGTTATGTTAATTTGGGAACAGAAGACAATTTTTACTAGTGAATATATGGACAGAATAAAGTACTATTCACATTTTTTGGATGACATATATATTATGTGGGAAGGTGATATGAAATCTTTTGAGGTATTTTATACTTACTTGAACAACAGTAGTAATTTTTTAAAGTTTACCTCAACCTGCAATAATGTGGGGGTCCCGTACTTGGACACATTGATATCTAGAGGGGATGGAGTATACAAATCTAATATACATAGAAAAGACACATTCACCAATTCATATCTGGACTACAGAAGTTGTCATCCGATTAAGACAAAGAAAAATATTTACAAGGGACAATGTATAAGGGCACTCAGAATGACTTCTGAATATGGGGACATGTTGAAAGAGATTCAATTTATTACCTCACTATTTACTGATAGGGGATATAAAAGTACAATGATGGAAAAGGTGAATAATGAGGTTATCAAAGAATGGGGGAAGAAGTATGTACCTTTGTTGGGAACAAAGTATAAGAACAATACATTCAACAAAGAAGAATTAGTGAAAAGAGCGAACGTTAACATATATGGTAGGTCCTGTGTTATAGAATATGGTCCATATAGTAATAAGATAGAGGAAATTATTAGAAATCATTGGCATATACTTTTAACTAGTGACGAGATGATGGAAATATTAGGAATAAAACCAAGGTTTGTTTATAGAATGGGACAGAACTTGAAATCTCTTTTGGAAAACAATTCAAAAAGAAATGTGACTAGTAACACAGGCAGTACTAAGAAATGTGGTGGATGCAATCAGTGCCAATACATCATGGAAGATAAGGAGATAGTATTGGGAAATTACAATAAGACTAAATTAATTACAAAAAAGGGAAATTGTAATACCAAATATATAGTATATATGACCAAATGTATAGCTTGTCCATCCTATTATATAGGAAAAACTGAGCAACAGTTCAAGAAAAGGATATATGCACACACATATTCTATAAGAAAAAAAGATGAGAAAAATGCCTTAGCAAAGCACATAATAAACAAAGGAGTTGAGCATGAGTTCAGGTTTTGTATTTTAGAAGTAATTAAGGTTAATCCTAGAGGGGGTAATATCAAAGGGCATCTAGCATTTAGGGAATGCTATTGGCAAATTATGACTGATGCAACCACACTCCCAGGAATAAACGAATATATATCAGTTAAACCCATATTAGAAGTATGAGTATGGTATACAATTATTTTTGAGTATCTTATATCTTCTTATTGGTGTATTATTAGCATCTCTATGTATTTATTATTACTATTAATAATTATGCTTTTATGTATATACTTATTTATTTATTTATTTATGTACTTATTTATTTAGGTGTTTTTTAAAGATTTTTTAAGGATTTTTTTAGCAGGAGTTTTTAATGTATATACACAACTCTTTAGGGGGTTAGAGTGAGTTAACAAATAATTCCCTTTGAGATATATAGTATATAGAGTAGGTATGCATTAGACAACCTTAATTAACATAACAATCAATATTTTACAATTAATTTTGCACATAATTTTGCACATTGGTATTGCTGCACACAACGTATTTGATATATATATTAGGAGCACACAGTTTATGTATTAAATTTATGTAATTTATGTATATTTTAGTATGTATATTTATACAGGTTTCAGACTTTTGCACGTAAATGGTAATACAGCTTTAAATGATTTGAGCGCCAATTTGGCTATTTAAGCAGTGTATGTGTTGGAGAATGTTGTTCTGAGGAAGCACACGATTTAGTGTGTGAAAGCGCTTAACCTGGATTGTTTTATATTGTGGAATAAATTTTGACAATATTTGGCCGTGGAGTCCGTGATTGCAGAATTTCATATTTTGAGTATTTCCACCTGAGACGCTGTGGCAGCTTAGTTTATTGGCGGTGTTTCGAAGTTTGAATTCCTGACTCATTGGCGTGTAGCGTGTGTTTACGCCATCTACATCTTCCTTGGTTTTTACGCTTGTGTTTCTATATTTTCAGTTTTTATTACATTCATATGATGATGAGCCGGACTGCACAGGTTTATAATGTTCACAGTTTAAATGAAAGAGTATATAGCTTTGTCTGAAAACACAGATATAAATAATGTACACATCCAACACAAAATTTTCCATCCATATTTTATGAACTGGTATATTTAGAATGCCTGGACATGTAGTGTTTTCTAAAGAAATCCAACTTTTCATTTGTAAAGATTATTTATTTATTTAGTTAGTTATTATTGGTTAACTCGGTATGTTAATTGTCTCAAGGACCCTTATCAGCCACAGCATTGGCCACTAAGACATGGAATATTTATAAATATTTATATGACACAATAACAAACAAAAATAACAATTACATATATTTATATGATGCAATAACAAGAAAAATGTGTTAAGCAAAAGGAATTTGAAAAGTTGAAATACAATGATTATTAACTATGGTTATTTTTTAATCTCCTAAGAATAAAATGTCAAACTAAAACTTTACACAGCAAAGAAAATATGTAGTTGTATAGCCAAGAGCAGAAAACCCAGATTAGATCAAGAAGCACAGGGAAAACATTAGTTATACAAGAAATGTCACATCTGAAACTATAAATGCCTAACAAGGAATTAACAAGTATAAAAATATATATCAATATGATCAGTGGAACCGACATATGTTCCTCACATCATCTGAAAAGACAAGGTAAAGTGAATTATTATCAGTAGCCAGGAAGGCTTAGATTATAGTGGTAACAAAATGTAAAAAAGTCAAAATTAAGTCATGCCCCCCATTACAAAAGAATGTGGCCGATACATATCATGGAGGGAAGAGCATAACATACTAATGTGACACTGCATAGGCACATTAGCCTGGGCCTTTAAAGCAGTTATATGTTTTGTTTGCCAACAGCATCTCTCAGGGTTTTAGTTTTTATATAACCTGATATTTTTTGAGATATTATTCCACACAGCAGGTGCTAACTCAGAAAATGCTCTTTGACGTGCTTAGTGTAAAACTTAATCTGTGCAACTGGATACTGTCACTATTTCTGAGGGTGTAAGCTTGATTTCTAAATTGTAACAGGTTTAGGAGTGAGGATATATCTGTTATGCAATACTGAAAGTTAAGTATGCTGAGGAGGAAATGGAGCTCTTGGTGTTATAGGAAGCCATTTATTTGCATTCATAGTAGTACACTGACACTCTCTGTTGTTGGCTAGGTTAATACATTTCTGAATTATTTTGCAGAGAGAAGTTAAATTATATAATCCGTTCACATGCAAGTTGATAAAGTTTTCGGTGTATATCCAATTAGTGTAAACAATTCAGAAGTTCAACAAAGAAAAGCCTTCGTGATTTCGCTATTATACTATTCTAATGTCACTTTGATATTTTCTATATTTCCTTACAAAGCTTTGTTAGAGCAATTCTACTAATGTTTCTGTTACTATTTTTTTTCTATGTCACTTTGTTTCTGTTATTTTTTTAAAACTGTGTATTAAATGTAAGACTTGATGATTTCTCTATTGTAAAACCATACATGCAGCTTTCTCTCCCCAGCCCTCCATTGAAAATGGTCTCTTTTCAGCCCAATGATCTTTCCTGGTAAACAAACTGCAAATAAATAACATCAAATAAATTAATGTAACACAGGTAGACAAATGTCCCAAACACGGTGCTGCCTTTGTCTTTAGGGAGTATGAACTTACATGTGTATAGAAAGTGGGTTTTAGGGGCTCTGAGAAAGATGAAAAAACATGAAGATTTTCAGCACTTCTGTATGCCCCGCTGTAGCATGCTATCTCCTCAGTCACTATTCACAGATGTAAACATCATTATGTTAAACTTGTCATGACCACACAAAGTTATGCCTGTTTGGCAAGGTTCACCTTGGCACCTAATGTGTGTCGCAGTTAGATAATGTGCCAATAAATACAGTCTCAGCTTTACATAAAGTATCATGAGTGATCACAGTAAACCGACATCTATTTCATATGATGCATAGAAACAGTTTTAGGTATAACACTACATAATGTAGAATGGAAATATGGAACTGACCTCTTTGTTACTTTGTTGAAGATCCACAGTTGCCCATAGCATGTTTCTGAATCGCTGGTCAAAATGAATAAACTTTTGGAAGAGCTCATACAGTGTGCCCAAATGCTTCAAGTCCTATGTATATAAAAAAAAATAAAAATACAATTGAAGAACAAATGCCATTTTTTCCTTACCAAGGTACTGTGATCTTGCAGTCCTTCATCACAAACTTCTTTAACATCAGAGCAACATTTTAAGCCCAGATTGTTTTCCTATATAATGTAAAACCTTGCTTGTATAAAGAATTGCTCAAAGTAGGGAACTTTAATTCAGGAAATACTTCAATGACATTTATTTTACACTTTCAGCAATGTTTACTGAAATAAAGCTTTATCCTGAGTGAAAATGCAAATGCCATTAACTGTTTAGTGCAATTTCAATGGACATTTACTGAAAGATATGTATCATAATCACTAGTTTGGAAAGGTTTGGATATTTAACTCATTCAATCCAAAATCAAAATTATGTTTGTTGTGGTACAAGTTTAGATGAAAGAAGATAAATGACATTTTGTTAGATGATAGTCTGATTTGGGTCTAGCAGCAGTCATTAAGACTCAATATTTAAATGCAGCTCTGATAACTTCAATGCAATTTGATTATTTTGTTGACTGATATGTTAGAATATGTTCTTAACAGATTCTTAAATGTTTCCAAGTCTAGCTCAACATTCTGTTGGTCTGGCCTCCACCATGACCAAGTGAGCAGCATAGGCCCACCCACATGTCATCCCTTGACCTCACCCCTGGGAAAGGTGAGCGGTTTCATCCTCATTATTCCTACCTCAGGCCTTGCCTGATATAACAGGTCCTCAAGCTAATAATCAAATGTGGGTTGATTGGTTATAGTCAGGGTTTAGCCATATATGCTAGAGAAGCTGGCTTAATATGCTCTAGTGATGTCTAACCAATTAAATCTATAACAGTCTGCATAGTGGATCAGCTTATATTCCTAATATAATCTTGCGAAGTCCCAATGATCTGTCACATGTGACTTTCTTTTCCAAGAGAGAGACACAGATACACACACAAACACACACACCCACCCACACACTCATACTGTAGATCATATTACAGTCACGTCAGCAGTAGAATAGACACACACACACACACACACACACACACACACACACACACACACACACACACACACACACACCTATATGCATGTATTTCACGCTGTCTCTCTCTCTCTCTCTCTCTCTCTCTCTATATATATATATATATATATATATATACACACACACACACACACACACACACACACACACAAACATACATTTGTGTGTGTCTGTGTGTACATATATGCTGCAGCAAACAGTTGTCTGGTGACAGCAGCATGCAGTGACAACAGCAGCATGCAGTCAGAATCATGTTGACTAATGCACAATGCAAGTTTAGGCAGCACAGTTAAGAAAATGTCTGAACTCCACTACACTTCACGTCCATTTCTCTATACTAATATGCTTTTGCATCTCTGCTGGGCATTTATTCATTGTAGCTATGGAGTCACGCTATGATACATGAACATATTGCCCTGTACTGGTGTTAGTACAGTTAACCCTCACATGTCAGTGCATTTATATGGCTGTTATACTGTAACAGGACACCGTACATGAACTAACATGTATGTGCAGAGGTGTGGTTAGGGTGGGAATAAGGGGACATTTGCTTCAAGCACAAAGCATTAGACGATGAGATTAGCAGATGTTACCTGGTTTTCAGTGTATTACTGTCATTCTGAAATGAATGCTGGTATTGCATTTGTGATTAGAAGTGAAGTGTTTTAGTTCTTCCCGTGTGGCATAACCTGTAGCAGCTGCTTGCTCTTTAATTTTGTGGGGAGGAGCAGGGGAGCTTTTTTGTTGCTCCTTGAATTAAAGTTGAGAGGGTGGCAACAGATGTGGGGACAGCAACAGGCACAGGTGTAGCTAGCTACATATCTGTGTATGTGACTAAGTGAAACTTTGTGTGTGTGTGTGTGTGTGTGTGTGTGTGTGTGTGTGTGTGTGTGTGTGTGTGTGTGTGTGTGTGTGTGTGTGTGTATATGTATGTGTGTGTGTGTGTGTGTGTGTGTGTGTGTGTGTGTGTGTGTGTGTGTGTGTGTGTGTGTGTGTGTGTGTGTGTGTATATGTATATGTGTGTGTGTGTGTGTGTGTGTGTGTGTGTGTGTGTGTGTGTGTGTGTGAGAGGTCTGAGATTTTCTCATATATATATATATATATATATATATATATATATATATATATATATATATAAATATTTGCCATTGGAATTTCAAAGACGGCAACTGCCCTATACACACTCAACCACACACATTACTATTTCAGAAGTATTACACAAAAGCTGCCTATACATAGGTTTCCCACTGGAATTGCACACACCCACACAGACTTACCATTTCAGAAGCATTACTTACGCAAAAGCTGTCTATACCATGAGCACCTGTGTAACTGTAATTTGAGTTAGTTCACAGTTATCCATAAACATGCTAGCAGTGTTAGTCCGGCATGTATCTTATTTGCTCATATACTGAGAACAACTACCTGCTTGGTACATGCTAACACATTTCCCTATGCTGCCCTTGGACTAAGCCAATAGCATATTGTATGTGTGTATAAGTCTTACCTAATGTCATCAGAACAAAGTCATTCATAAATATTTATTTAAGAAGGTGGGTAATCATCATCTTCTTTTGGCTGTTCGAATTAGGGGTCGCCACAGCGGATCATCTGTTTCCATTTCTTCCTGTCCTCTGCATCATGCTCTTTCACACCAACCGCCTGCATGTCCTCTCTCACCACATCCATAAACCTCATCTTAGGCCTTCCTCTTTTCCGCTTACCTGGCAGCTCCATCCTTAGCATCCTTTTCCCAATATACCCAGCATCCATCCTCAGCACGTCCAAACCAATGCAATCTCGCCTCTCTTGCTTTGTCTCCAAACTGTCCAACCTGAGCTGACCCTCTAATATACTGATTCCTAATCCTGTCCATCCTAGTCACACCCAGTGCAAATCTTAACATCTTTAACTCTGCCACATCCAGCTCTGAATCTTGCCTTTTCGACAGTGCTACCGTCTCCAACCCATATAACATAGCTGGTCTCACTACCCTCTTGTAGACCTTCCCTTTCACTCTTATTGGTACCCGTCTGTCACAAATCACTCCTGACACTCTTCTCCACCCATTCCACCCTGCCTGTACTCTCTTCTTCACCTCTCTTCCACACTCACTATTACTCTGAACTGTTGATCCCAAGTACTTAAAACTCATCCACCTGCATCCTCACCATTCCTCTACCCTCCCTCTCATTTACACACATATATTCTGTTTTAGCCCTGCTGACCTTCATTCCTCTCCTCTCTAAAGCATATCTCCACCTCTCCAGGGTCTCCTCAACCTGGTCCCTACTCTCACTACAGATCACAATGTCATCTGCAAACATCATAGTCCACGGGGCCTCCTGTCGGGTAATAATATAGAAAATGCTTTTAAAATGTGACAACCAATAGTTGTATTTTGATTATCATTCATAGGTTCATAGGTTCATAGGTTCATACTAGGCTATCTGCCCTAGGGCATTTATAAGCCTAGCCAGAGTGTGTGTGGCTTTCACCACCCCTTAGGATGAGAATACTATACCCATTAGTTTGCTGTGCCTCTGTCCAGCAGTGACACAGAGATGATTCCCGGGGTAAACCTACGATCTCCCATCCACTCGTCAAGATTTCTCTTGAACAGAGTCAGTGAGGGGCTCTTCCTCACATGGACTGGGATTCTGTTCCATAGTGTAGGGAGTCTCTGGGTGATGAATCTGTCCCTCCAGCACATCCTATTTATATCCGTGTTGAGGTTTAAGTCTCTTGCTCTCGTGGCTCTGGTGGATTTGGATTTTTGAGGTGGAGCATGTCCATTAATTCCGGGTTGGACATGGCCTTGTATGTCAGGCACAGATCACCTCTGAGCAGACGGTATGCGACTGAATAGAGCTGGAGTTTCTTCAGTCGGGCAGCATATGACATATGTTTGAGCCCCTTTATCCTTTTGGTGAGGAACTTTTGGGGTCTTTCCAACTGCTGCAGGTGTCGGGTAAGGTACATTCCGAATGGGGCATTGTACTCAATCATTGGTCTGATAAGTGAAGAGTACAGGGGTACAAATTCAAACATTCAACATGTTTGAATGTTGTTTACTAAATACTTCTGCATGAACTAGGGCCTTGGAAAAACTAAAAATTTCCCTTTGATTAAAGGTGAAGATTTATGGTGGTGGACTATGATCACTTACTGTACTATACAGTTTTTTTAATCTGTACATATAATTCAGTCAGAATACAGAATTCAGATTATATAACTTTTCTCTCATATAATCAGAGCTATGATTGCTTGCTTGCATTTTCTTGTTTTCAGGCCTGAATCTGAAAATGAAATTGTTACTGAAATTGTCACTTCTCCCATACAAATACCTTTATTCCCTTCAGCAGTCCCATATTATATTAATATAGCTGAGAATGTTGTTGGCTTACCTTTCCAGTCCTGTCGAGTTCAGGAAATGACCTGGGAATCAAGCCAAAAAGTCTCTGTACTGAGTTTAGGGTCCTTCTCTTAGAATCATAAACTTGATATCTGCATCATAATACACATGGAGATGTTAAAATTGAAATGTTTCAGAGTTGCAGTGAATTATTCATACATAGCAAGGCCTTTCCAAATAACATATACATTATTAATATGGCAGCTAACAATGACTTGCATTATAACTAGAAGCAATTGGTACTTCCAACAACTGTTGCATGACTTCATATACAATTTCTTAATTCAACATTTGCTATAGTGTAGCTTTTTACTGTAGTAACTAAAATAAGTGGGAACTTGAATATGGTAGTTGGAAATGATTTTCCATTATTGTTTTTTTTTTCTGAACATTTATTGATCCAGATCAATTTATTTTCTCTTTAAAAAAATCATGTTATAGTTAAATAATCTGAATGTTAAAGGCCCCTTGTACTATTGTGTGGTGGGGGTACTTCTTATTTGAATGTAAATAATAACATTTCAAAATTGCAAATACTGCTTTTCTATTTGTTTTCTGATGTCATACTGGAACTTTAAATCATAGCCATGCATGTATTTTTTGTTAATGTCATGCATTTAGTTTAGTTGACAATATGGTCCAAATATATAGTAGAATGTTAAGAGCAAATACACAAAATATTTGGGCAAAATGCTGGTATGGCAGCTACAGTGGATAGTATAGGACTGGGAAAACATATGAAGGCAGAACAACTCTTGAACCAATTTCAGGATGATTAATACAACATTCAGTCTGCAACTGTTAAAACAATACAAAACATAAATAATTGTTTCTAGAGGATTTAGAGTGACAAGGGGAAACACTCACACATGTTCCTCACTATGCATTTTAATCTAAAACATAAATGAGAAGCGGCAGTTCAAGGATATGCTTTGCAGTAGACAGATATACTAATACTGAATGATGAAAAAATATCAGCATCTAGCTCCAACAAAGCCAGTACAAATATAATGAGATTTGATAGCCTGGGCAATGTAATGATATTACGGCAAGAGGTGTAAGGTTTCTATACAACCCGAAGCAATATGAAAGTGCACTCTTAAATAAGGTTAAGTCATTGCATAGATTTCTCCATATCTAATTGGTTTGAGTGCAAGGGGTATAAAATGTGTTCATACTGATGTAGACTTGTCAGTAAGATGGAGATGATATCAGGAAGAAGAAGTGGCATTCGTAATATTAAGAGGCACTGGAAAATGTTGCCATTGCTCCTGGTCATTTTATACAGAAACAACAGTAAGTAGGAGAAGTAATAAAAATGTGCCAAGATTCTGGAAGCCCTAGGGGGGATCAAGGCAGAGGTATGTCCATCTGAAATGGACTTGTGATTTAAGAGCAAATGTACAGCAAAACAATGCGAGTATGCCAACCATAAATAAGCTAACAGTAAATAATTTATCAGACCTGCCACATTCCCATTAACTAAGACCCTATTAAGCAATGGTTTAAAATATATTCCAATTTCATTTTTGAGCTTGTGGGAGGTATGCATAGATATATGGCATTTACAAAGGAAACTAAAAGTAAAATGCTTTTCTACCACACCTAAAGGAGTACACAGTTTGGATAATAAGCCCATGAGGTCACCCATAGATAAAATAATAATGACAGGAAGCTTTAAAATTCAAGAGTTTTTACACCTTTCACTTGCAAAGCAATTTTTTAATGATTCAGTATAGAGTGAGATATGTATACGTTTTTGCAACAGCATGAAATACAGTCTAGTGCAAAATAGCTTCATTGCCTATAGGGGAGGTTCATGTTTTTCAGATAACTTGCTGGACAAAATAGTTGATAAAAGACTGGTAACTGACAAAAATACCTTAGCACTAATTTACTGCATCCCAAAAATTCATAAAGTCCTGGCTGACCATATCACCTGGCAGATAAATAGTTTCAGGATTAGATTAGATGTTTGAGAAAGTGGGGTTCCTCTCAGATGAGTATTTGCAGCCTCTTGTGAAATGACTTAGATCTTATATGAGGGGTTAATGAGGATTTTCTACAAAACATGTGAAAAGTAACCAGCAGGAAGATATGTATGTGGTTACTATAGATGGTGCTGTGCTGCAAACATGTATATGGCCTAAGAGGTATTGTGGGACACCCTAAACTGATGAATTTAAGTAAATGGTGCAGCTTTGAATACATACACACGCAGACACATGCACATGTGTGTGGATATTTTTTTGAAGGTAAACAATAATAAGGGTATTACTGCAACACTGCTAGCCCAGCTATCTGGAATTTTGTAAATAATCCTGTGTCATTTGTGAATATTGATATGGTTTATACAGAACTGTATGTTATGTACTGAGCTTCAAGAATGTAACCACAGCCTACTCTGCTGGAACATAGAAGATTAACTTACAAAACTTCAAGAAAATAAGTTGAAATTAAATGCTTTATGATGTACTATAAAAGTTAGTTTCATTGCAGCAAGAAGACAGAATGCCTAGAGCTAGATGTTTTTTCTATTGTCTTGGAGAGAAGTATTTACTATGTTTAAAATGTAAAGTGCTTTATTGCTCTGTGACTTCCTAGCAGCTGCAAATCTGAGAGATATATATTTTTAACTCAGAGGAGTATGTTTCTGTTAGCCTGGGAACTGAAGACAGGTGACAAAGAGTGATATCCTCCAAGCTGACCCAACAGTAATGTTTGATAGTAATTTAAGAATTCTCTCAGAGAAAGACATTGTGCATTTTGTTTTTTGTCTTGGACCTAACAAGAACATCCACACATCATCATCTACACTTGCTTGCTAATAGTAAGTAACTAGGGTACAGTAATTTCTTTTAGCGATAGATAGGAATATAGTAAAGATTAGTTTAGATGTTTTCTGTATTTATTTGAGACTGTCTTGCAATGTTGTTTTAAAATATTTTCTGTGATTCTGAACTCTGTAGTCACTGTGTTGAGTTATTGAGTATTGTCTTGTTCTTTTATTACTTATTATTAAATATATTTAAACCTTTTAATTGTGGCTGGTTTGTTTAGAGATATTTAAGCTCTAAGAGTACATGCATATGTATTTCGTGACACCGTACAGGCCACTCCAATAGCTTTGCTTGGTCAAAACTATCATTTGGATAATAGTAATATTACACAGTAGGATTGGTCACCCTTTGGTAAGGGTATTAAGCAGCTGATAAAGAAGGGTTGGTGGCAGTCATAACTATTTTATAGTCTGGGCAGAATGGGTCATAGCTAGTAAACTTGTGCCAGCCTTTTCCAGGTGTGTGTTTACTTAAAATCAAATCTTAAAGTGTGTGTGTGTCAGCTGTTTGGGCCGGGACATGAAGGACTGGCTGGACAGAGAGAGTGTTGGGAGGACTTGGCTTGGAACCCTGGCTAAGGACTCAACTCTATAGCCATGTCAGTGGGGAGTCTTATTGGGGATATGGATAAAGCGGGAGACGCCAACCCCAGACTGACTGTGATCTCTGTGTACTCTTAAGGGAAATTGTACTTTATTGTGTGTGTACTTGTCATCCTCCCATTGTGTACATCCCTTACTGTTGCCAGTGGTAAGGAATGAGGCTCCTTGATTACTGGGACAGTGCAGGGGCATCACAATTACACATAAGGCATTTTTATTGCATATGGAAGTGAAGCAGATTTTTAGCACTTGCAAATAGAACAGAATTTAATGCATATGAAGTTTTGCTACCTTACCAGGGAGAGAAAAAAAAGATCTATGCTAGTACATATCATGAATTAGTTATACTAGAAGATGCAAATACTAGCTGGATCTCTTGGAACCCCTCTCTTCTACCAGTGATTTCCACCAACCTCCCAAAACTTTATAATTCTACCCAACTTATTAATTTGTTACCACATCTTCTAGATTTAACAAGGCCTCAAGAACTAAATCATTTCTTCACTAAATCTTAATTATTAATCCCAGCAATAAAGCAAAATAATTCTTTACCAAATGTCCTAGATGACCACCACCCTTCCTTTTCCATCACTGCTCTATCTGCAAATCAAAGTCCCATTTAACTACTTCAGGAATCTTTCTAAGTTTAATTTGGATACTTTCAAAGATGGTCTAAGACTCTGAAGTTGGAAAGTTCTAAAACATCTACTCCTCAGTGATGCTATCTAACATTTCAAGAATACTTTTCTAAGTATGCTCAACAAGCATGTTCCGATAAGGAGAAAATGTATCTGATCTAGCCCTTTCTCCCTGCTATATATTGCCACAAACAAATCATGAATAAGACCTGAAATACCTGGCAGGTAAACAAAAACTCCAACAATCCTCCTTTCCTACCATAAGACGAGAAATATAATCAAATCCCAGGTAATTTCAGACAAAACCATACTTATCTAATTATCAAAACCTCCTTGTTACATTCCATAGAAATTATGATCAGGCATTTCTCATCTTATCAAACCAGGGAAACTCTCCACTTCACTAACACTAAATACAATACCATCAGTGGCTTCAGTAACCACTTTATTAATGCTGCTATCTCCCTATCTTACCTTCCCAAACCCCAGCTACCTGCCACCAATTCCACTACCTTCACTATATATTTTCCAATATATATTGTGTCTCCAAACTGAAGCTGATCAACCTAGTTCCAGACAACCTCTAATCTAAATATCTCAAACTAGCCACTGATGCCATAGTATACTGTGTCCCCTATACTCATTAACTGATAAATGCAAGAAGATCATTTTCTCACTGCCAGAAACAATCATATATCCCATCCTCTACATGGGGTGGAAGTTGTGTGGATCCATCCAATTTCAGATCTATAGTTATTCTCCTCCCCCCTCTCCACAATCCTGGAAAAAATTATTGATACTCAGCCACTACATTATTTCCATCAACCTCCTCTCTTGTCTTTTCAACTTACCAGGAATTTCACCCCTATCACAGCACAGATATTACCCTTATATTATCTCTCAGCACCATCCATCATCACTGAAAAACAACTGTCCATTACCATCTGCCTTTGTATTTCTTTATCTAAGGCATTTGATACTGTTTCACACTATAATCTCCTCACTAGACCATTACAGCTAGGCCCTTTCTTCACTTCTCCCATTTGATTTTGACACAAAGAGCTAAATGGCAGTAAGCAACATCCTCATTTCTTCATAGCCATGTAGGTGTGCCTTTGGAATCCATCATAGGTCCCTGTCTATTTAACATTTTTGTCAATAACCTACCCTCAGCCTCTGAAAATTTTACACCAGTTCAATATGTTGATGAGTCTAGAGTCTACCATCATATGTACTAAAAACATTTACAGAACTACAGTGCATCACCCAGTGGTCTTTTATATTTACTGAAACTTAACATGGGGACTCAAAACTATTCTTTAATTAAAAAAAAAACAACAATCTCTTCACCTCCAAAAGTAATCCCAACACCAAATCTGATTTGGCATTATGTCATGAAATGGTAGCAATATTAAACTTTCTCAATACCAAACTCTTATATTTATCATCACATGTAAATTTGAAAATCAATTTACACATTCAACAAATGGTCAAGGAAACTCATAAAAAACTTGTCCTTAAATACTATGACAAATAGTTCTTAACTGACTCTGTTCATTAACATACAGCAACCACCTTACTACTGCCAGCACCCTCTTATGCAGCCTTCATTTTTACTAACTTACAATCAGCCCAGTTCTCAAAACTTGAAGAGTTATACAACAAAACTGCAAAATGTATCAGTGACCTTTACAAACAAACTCATCAGTGTATAGCAGTTACACAATTCCACTGGCTAAAATTTCCAAATTTCCTTAAACTCACCCAAATGAAACTAATTCACTGCATTTTACACACCCCTGATAAATGCCCTTCACTGAAATCCCTCAGCAAATGGTACTGTTTTAAAAATAGTAACTCTCCACTAAACCTTAACTTTTTAAACAGATAAAACTTAAGTTACTTACTTTCACATCTAACTTCTCTAGTGCACACTGCAGTGTGCATTTTCTTTCATCTTACCTTTAAGCATCCCTGTGACTAGCACTTTCTCTAATACCTGCTGGAAAGCACTTGGAAGCCTTAAACTGATACAAGCACTCAACACTCTTTGTTAATAAGGAGAAATTAATAGTAGGCATTAAACAGCCTATAATTGCAAAGTACCTTGCTAAGGTAAGGGAAAACAGCTCCTGTACTTTACAAAAAAAAAAAAAAAAAGCACCAAACCAGGCATGTCCAAGGGTCAGCTTCTGGTGATGGCTCCTGTCCACCTGTTGAATCTGGGCATACAGGGGCAATGCAGCAATTGCCTCATGTACACAGACAACCCTCTCTTCCTACCACCCAACATTACAACCTGTGAGAGATGCACTTATATAGCCAAAATGGAAGCAAAGCTCTCTCCACCCAAGATTGTGCTAGACAGTCAAGAGGAGAAGGTTAACACCTACACTACACCTCAAGCAACACATAGCCCTTCTAAACCCACACCACCAACATCCACATATAGCAACACTAAATCCACATATGCAGAGGCCCTTAACTGTAACCTGCCCAAGCAACAAGGACCTCTGAAGCTGAAACACAAACAAACACCAATCATAACCAAAGTGTCACATAGTTCACAACACCAGTGTACCACCCAGCAACAGCCCCTAAGGAAAGACAATGTACCTAGCACTTTAGTCATAGGTGGCTCTATAGTCCGAAACACTGATGTCCCTCTCACCAGGTTGAACAAGGAGAAAATTACAGTCAGCTGCCTGTCGGGTGCCAGGATCCGCTACATAATGCATGCACTCAAGTCACTCCACAACAAGTACAAATATGACTCTGTCATTGTCCATGTTGGAGTGAATGACTAGAGACGTATCTCCCTGGACTACATGAAAAGAGACATGGAAGAGCTCTTGGATCATGTGGCCCAGGCAGGTATGACCCTAGCCCTGAGTAGCATCCTGCCTTCGCCCAGAATGATACCACAATATAAGGACAAAATGAATGACTTCAACAATTGGCTAAGCTTCTGGTGTCATTCAAAGGGGATCCAGTATCTGTCTGCCTGGGACAACATGATTGACAGACCACGATGCTTTGCCAGAGATGGTCTGCACCTGTCGCCCCTGGGATTCAGGTTACTGGCTAAGGCTCTTGCAACCCCTATAGTGCCTTTTTTAGGCAAAGTTCAAAGGACAAAACCACCACTGTAACAGGTACAAGCATGCAAAATCTGAAGGTAATGCTAGAAGTCTAAACCTCAAAATGCACTCTCTCGAGGCACTCCTAAAAATGGAGAACATCGATATCTGTGCAGTAACAGACCTGGTTCAAGGCTCCAGAGAGCACCCCTGCAATACCAGGCTACAACTCTTACCACACTTTTCGGCCAACAAGCCAGGTCCAAAACACTAAAGGTGGAGGAGTGTCAATATTCACCAAAGATATTCACACCACCAGGCTAGTTGCCCAACACAATGCATCTGAAATTCTCCAGGTGCAACTAACACTAGGTAAGACTGCAATCCAAATTGTAGCTTGCTACAGATCCCCCACCATACCCCAAGATTCTCACTACACCTTTCAGAACATACTGGAAAATATTAAGATAGAACCAAACACCCTAATACTGGGTGATTTTAACTACCCTGCCATTAACTGGGAAAACTACTCATGTACCAACACCTTTGCCCAACAGTTCTTGGAATTCATAAATTCCAATGCCCTGGATCAACTAATCCATAGTCCCACCAGGGGCTCCAATATCATAGACCTGGTCATTACCAACATGGGAATCGATGCTCCACACCTATGGTCACCCCCTCATTAGTCAGGTCTGACCAAAAGCTAGTCACCCTTAACATTCACATCCCACCCCCCAGTAAGGAAACCTCCATAAAAAACTTCTCCAAAGCCAACTTCATACTACTCAAGTCAGAAGTGAGAAACTTCATGACACTCATACAGACGGGAACTGAAAGTTCAACTGCTGAATGCTATACTAAGGCACTGTACGAGTATATCCACTCATGCATGAATCGTGCCATCCCAAATAGAACCAAGATGCTCTCATCCAAAAAAAGGAAGCCAATCTGGTGGTCCCCTGCCATAAACAAACTTTACAACAAAAGGAAGAAACTGTTGCAGAAAAGAGGAAAATCCGAGGATGCAAAAAACTCCCTTACCAGCCTCAGTAAGAAACTGAGATCCCTCATAAAATCCTCCAAAGCTAGTTACGAAAATAAAATTGCCAAAGATTCCAAAGACAACCACAAGGCATTCTATAACTATGTCAAGAATCTAAATGGCAATGCTCAGATCTGCTCTGAGCTAAAACAACATGGCATTAAATATACTAATCCCAAGAATATTGCCAATATCCTGGCAGATCGATTCAGTGCCAGCTGCACCCCCTTTTCACCCCCTAAATGGCCCATCTCAATACTGGAAGATTGCCAAATTCCAGTAATAATGGCCACACAGGTAGAAACTTCACTCTCCAAAGCTAAGAATACAGCATCCATGGGACCAGATGACATCCCGGGCTGTGTACTACATGAACTACAATATGAACTGGCACCTCACCTAAGTGTCATGTTTAATCATAGCCTCACCTCACGTTTCATGCCCACTGAATGGCGCAGAGCTACAGTTATCCACTCCACAAGGGGGGATCCACCTTGGATCCCAGAAACTACTGTCCCATCAGTCTGACAAGCCTTATCTGCAAGGCCATGGAGCGTATTATCATGGAACTTATAAACAAAGACATTGGCAACCTTCAAACACTGGACCCCACCCAGTTTGGGTTTGTGAAGGGCCGATCTTGTCTCCTGAACCTGACTGACTTCTTCGAATCAGTCTCCAGAGCCATGGACAAGGGTATGGTGGTCCACACAGCCTATCTAGACCTTGGCAAGGCCTTTGGCATCATCCCCCACTTTGGAATCATAGATAAACTTACTAAGCTGGGCATTAATCCCTACATCACCCAATGGGTTGCTAACTGGCTTACTGATAGAACCCACACTGTAAAAGTAGCTGACTCCAAATCCAGCTCCAGACAAGTGACAAGTGCAGTACCTCAGGGTTCAGCCCCGGGACCGCTCTTGTTTGGCATCTACTTCTCTGAAGTACAGGCCAACACTAAGGGACTCTAGCTAACAAAGTTTGCAGATGATTGCAAACTGGGAGCCATTATTGAATCCCCAAATGATGTGGATACTCTACAAAAGGGCCTTACAGAAACAGATGCTTGGTGCCAGAGCCATGGGCTTAAGCTCAATGCCAAGAAATGTATAGTTATCTCCTTTGGGAAAAACATGTATCCGTGAATTACCATACAGGTGGCAGTACACTAAACACCGAAAGTTTGATAAGAGACTTAGGATCATAGGTGGACAGTGGTCTCACCTTCGATAACCACATTGTCACAATAGTCAGGAAATCCTTCTATGTGGCACACCTCATCAATAAGGGCTTTTCATCCAGAAAAAAGGTGGTCATTGTCTCACTGTACTCATCCCTCATTAGACCCATTATAGAATACAAAGCCCCATTTGGTATGCACCTCTCAAGACATCTGCAACAACTGGAAAGGCAGCAGAAATACCTCACTAAAAGAATCACAGGCCTAAAGCAGATGCTACGCTGACCACCTTAAAAAACTCCAGCTATACTCTGTCGCATATCGTCTACTCACAGGCGATTTCTGCTTAACATACAAGGCCATGTCAAACCCAGAACTGTTGGACATGCTACACTTAAAGAAATCCCAATCTCTCAGAGCCATACGTTCCAGGGATCTAAACCTTGTCATCACAATAAACAAAACATGCTGGAGGGAAAGGTTCCTGACCCAGAGACTCCCCAGACTCTGGACTAGATTGCCCATACATGTCAAACAGAGTGCCTCTTTGGCCCTCTTCAAAAGGAACATTGACGATTGGATGGGAGAAAGGAAATTCACCCCGGGGATCATGTCAGTCACCCTGCTAGACAGGGGTCCAGGGAATTAAATAGTGTGGGAAGAAATAGCCAGGGAATTGTTATGGCTAGGCTTGTATAGGCCCTAGAGCTGATAGCCTAGTACCAACCTATGAACCTATGAACCTACTACCCTTCATGAGCACTCAGTTCCTCTGAAAGTTTTGTTCACATGTATTACCCCACCTATAATTCACACAGTGATTATGTGTAGTCTCACTATGCCACTAACAGTGGAACTCCATCCTTTTATCACTTTGAGGAATCAATAACCCATCACCATTTTAAGGCCAACCCAAAAATATACTTATTTCAGTAAAGGTGCTGTTCCTGTTTATCTACCCTTATATAACCCTTACACTAACATATCAATACCAAACAAATAAGGATTTTGATACATTCTGTAGCTAAATATTACAGTCTACATTTTTTTCTGTAGCTACTCTGCTTCTCTACATATTTAAAAAAAATGGTAATGGAATAACATGCTGCCACTCTAAAATTATTTACACAACTCCTTTCTCTTTAGTTTGTCAAGTCTGTATTTTTTGTTCAATGCCTCATACTGTAACATTAATTAAAAGTTATATATTCTGAATGATTGCTAGTTATGGAGCTTTTCTCCCCAGGCATCTACTAAAGAGGGGTTTCATCCCAATCAGACTTTCCAGTAAACTAATGCAAATAAATAAACAAATAAATACAAAGGAAATTGCTTTTTTTAGACATTTATTGCAAATTAAAAATAATGTCCTAGTTTCTTGTTAATACAGAAACAAAAGTGCTAACATTTGTTTTTTCTTGCTAGCAGTTGACATCCTCACCAACTCATAACAATATATCTAATGGTCCAGAGGTTGTTTACAGCATTCTAAAAATATAATACAATACAGGATATGAAACCAAGACTGACAGAAAAGGAGTTTAAGGTACATTTTTTAACAACTGTTTACAGAATACTGACCATCAGAAAATGTAATATAATAACATTTAATATGGAAGTAGTCAACATGCTTAAAGAAAAGGGATTAATATATTGGCATCAATTGCTAAACTCTGGAAAACCTCTGACAATAGACCAGATTAAACAGAAATTAAATATGGAAGATAGTTCGTGGTTACATGTACAAGAATTAAGACCGTATATATTAAGCAAACAAGAAACAATGCAACCATCAATAAGACAAAATGTTCCTAACCTTATAGAACATATAATATTACTAACGAATCAACCCATTACTGGAAAGGGATACTTATCATCTATTTATAAAACAAACAAAAAATAAAATGCATAATAATGACAAAATATGCAATTATTATAGATCAGTTAATGGCCATGTGCCAAATGGCAGAGATAGAAAACTAATTCTTCTCTCTCCAAAGCAGACATCACTTTCATTACATTGGAGACTTTTTACATGGCAATTCATACACAGATCTTATGTAACCCCTCATAAAATGGAACTTATGTTTAAGAAAAATATTGGCTACTGGAGATGTGATTTATCAATAAAAGCAGACTGGCAACATATGTTCTCTGAATGCCATTTGATTAAACCATATTGGGATAAAATAAATTATTTTCTGCAAATGGTATTCAATGATAAATTCCAGATTTCCAAATCTATTATTTTGTTTAATGCACCTTTACCCGACTGTGTGCCAAGAACAAAATATGTAATCTTATGGACTCTCCTAGCTATTGCAAGGAAGAACATTACATCAAACTGGAAATCCAAAGCTTCTCCAACTTTTAAGCAATTCATGAATATGGTGTCAGCAGTATCGCAATTGGAAATGAACACTATTAAAGGAAGAATTGAAAGAACTACATCATTATATGTAGCATGGCAAAAAGTAACTGAAATACTGGAGAATAATGACTGCAGCAGATTATAATCAGGAAACAATTGTATAGAAAGTCAATTATATGTCAACAATAGACACCCTTGTAAATACTTTATTTTGATTTTAATGTTTGATATCTGTTTAGAGGTTTTAGCCTACCTTTTTAAATAATTTGTAAATACTTCATTGTCATAAATAACCTGCATTCATGTTTTCTTGTTTTTGGAAATGAATAAAAATATTTAAAAAAAAAAAAAGAAAATGTATGTGTGACCATTGTTTGGAAGAAAGAGTGAGAACATGCTACATGATATCTACTTTGTAATTAATTATGCCCCACACGTAGAGATAATAACACACCTAATAAAAATAGGGTCATTTTTTTCATATCCAGTGCTATAGAACAAAATCCCCGTAATACCTACATTTTATTTTTTCTTAATTCTCCTATTCTTTGGGGTAGGCTAGTTCACTTTTTATTTCCATGTCCCTGTAGAGGGAGATAATAAGTGTATAGGAAACACAGTTGGTTCCTACATGAGTTTTAATAAGGACTGTGCTATACTATTAATGGAATTAAAATACAAAACACTATATAGCACGTTTGTTACACAGCATAAGTTGGATACTGATTGTCGCTCCATGTCCAGACTTTTATACTGGACAGAGCTCTAGATAGGTCAGAGTGCAGATATTAGAATACCTAAAGATCAACCACCCAGTAGTAGATTATATTAGTCCGTTTTATAATAGGTATGGTAGTCAACTGCAGGTATTTAGGTTTATAAGGTCAGTAAGGAGTGGTTTGCGTTTCAGATGATGGCATTCATTTTTATCAATGAGATGAAGGATGACCATATATCTGTGGATTTACTACACATGCACACATGCTAGAAGCTTATGACACATTTACTTGCTGCCATTTACTCGAAAAAGCAAGTGCTCAAACTCCACTGGCCCAATTACTTGTTTCTACATAGATCTCAAAATACCTGACTTTAAAAGATTGTATGGTCATACCAGAACCTAAGCTCTAACTCTGAAACACCCACTTAGACCCCAGCCCAAGTCCTTCCTCCCTTACCTTAAAACGCCCCTCCACTTTACTAACCCTAAAGTCCCCAATCACTCCCTGAACCTAAAACTCCAACTCTACTCCTCAAACCTAAGTTTTCTAATTGTTCCCTAACCCTAAAACTCCCTTCCTGTTTCCTAACCCTAAAATCCACTGGTCATTCCCTATCCTTAAAATCCTCCTCCTGCTCTCTTCCCTGAATGCATAGAGGATCATTTGTCAGAGATTAACAGGAAAGTACAGACTAATGCACTTTATAAGCATATTATTTGAACAAATATAATACATTATTTCAAATTTATGATTTTGCAAGTTATATGTCAGCAGATTAGAGGGGCAGATATGGTTAATTTAACTGAAAAGGAAGAATTGAAATGGATTATTAGATTTAGAGTTCATGTATTTCCAGGCTTAAATGGCACCATTAGTACAAAGCCTATTTTACGTGAGTCGCACAGTAAAGTGACTTGAATGTTGATACTTTAACTTTTAATTTATTTTTAATTGATTCTGATCATGTGATTTTTACCTTTGCTATAGAAAGATTTCTTTTTAACTGTTTGTTAAATGCCTGAAGAAGCTGTTTGTGAAAGTGTGATACTAGCTTTTATTAAAGTTTTTTATGGATTCTGCTCTGGTTCCGATGATTTTTGTTTTTCTGGTTTCTGCTTTATAAAGATGTTTTGTTCAGTAGGGTCATCCCTGATTCACAAAATTTAACAGGGAAATAAGAACACATAGCAGACTTGGAATAAATGAAGCAGATGGCTGGAAATGAAGGTCATCTTCTCCAATGAGGCTAACAGCAGAGGAAATAGTGGGGTAATGAATAGGGTAAATGAAGAAATATTACGACATCCCAGAAAACATACAGTTCAGATATGAAGACTAGAGCAGAAAGAAGTACAAACACAGAAAAAACAGAAGAGTGAGAATAGTCTAATAAATTATGGATGGAATGGTTTCCTTTTGCAATAGAAACACATGGAAAATAAAAGAAAGTTATTTATTGAACTTGGGTAGCTCCTCTTTGTTGTTGGCATAGGTAGAAGCCATGTGCTGAAAGCATTGTGGTCACAGTGAGAAGTAAAGTGCACATTTTACAGGCATCCCAAAATAAAACGTTTTTGGAACAGAGTTACTGTAACTGCATTTATTTCTGTAAGCAAGATAAAAACAGCTCTCCTTGTTCTATTACATGTGACGTTACTTCCTATGGAATAAACTCAAAGAAGATAAATGAAAATATCATCAACATCTGTTTTCATGCAAGTATTCTGATAGCACAGAACATAATCTTGCATGTTTCTTTATTAAATGCTCATTGATATGTAGGGTCGTTAGGTGTTTTTGTTATTTCTTTATTTTACCCGACAAAACACCACAGTTTATTATTTTGCACTATCCCTTAGAGAGTTCTATGTTTAGTGACTGTCTTTATCTATCTATGTCCCCTGACCATCCTGGTCATCATTTTTGTTTATGTTCAAGGATTAGGCCCATATTTTATTTAATT
Source organism: Protopterus annectens (assembly GCF_019279795.1). NCBI lineage: Eukaryota > Metazoa > Chordata > Ceratodontiformes > Protopteridae > Protopterus > Protopterus annectens. The sequence goes on along the minus strand of NC_056726.1, from coordinate 118,706,141 downwards.
CTGATGGATATTTGGAGTGAAAACAGAGTTTTCATGACTGGATAGTTGTACACTATCCGCTGATAGAAAGGAAAATGTGTATATAGGAGTTTGTATAGGGTTGACATTTTTAATTTCTATGCTTTCTCCAGCTTCTCTCTGCGGCCTTTATACTGTATGTCATTTCCAACAGAGGCCTACATAAATATTATAGTAAAGGAACTTACTCTTCTTCAAAGTCATGAAGTCGTGCAACTGCTTCCTCGGGACTCACACCTGATGCTGCTGGACCTTCTGTGTCGAATTTAATACGAAACTGGACAACTTCAACCATAAAGCTCTGGCAAGCAGTTCCAAGTCAAAAAAAATATACAGTAAGAATACTTTCAAAATATTATCCTATTCAAACATGAATAACTATAGCTTGGAAAATTCAAGATATCCTGTTTAATACAGAGTTCTGATATACCACACAATGACAGTACAACGGAAAATCTTCTGTGCTTCATCTAGAGTTACTTAAATAAACCAGTTTTGTCTGATTTATTTGATATTCATTTACTTATTTACTGGGGTAGTACACTGATCACAACTGACCATTTTCAGGTACTGTCCAGATGAAAATAATCCACAAAGAAAAAAAAAAGTGTAACAGACGCAATTAGTTGTACATTTTAAAAACCAAAGAGGATATAACAAAACTGTACAGCAGCAATTACCAAATGTAGCAATACTTTTGAGAGAAGTGCACAATACAGAATGTTACATTATATTATTTCAGGTTTAATTGATTGCATTAATAACTTTAAATCTGAATTTGTATAAACAGGAAGACATTACAAAATGCAGCTAATGTTTTCTACAATGCATGTATTCCAACCTCCAACCAATAACTTAGGCTTATTTCACCAAAACATCAAGAACAGGAGAATGAATTGTATTTATCACATGAATGATGAAAAATGGGAAACCTACTGTTTGGAGACATGCAGTTAAATGACACTAAGAACTTTGAAACAAGAAGGCTGATGAGTTAAAATAATTTATGTTAGACTTAGAAATGAAGAGGAAGGTGAGTTTTATGTTTTTTCTCACTCTGCTCCCTTTTTATTGCTGTAATTTCAGAATAAATATAAAATAAATATATGGTTTTTGAATGTCTATGACTTTTTACTTTTTCATTTTAAGTCTTTGTGGATGCATTCAGGCCAAATGAGAAGGCACAATTATCTTGTAATATGTTGGGCTAAGTATACATTTTATATTTTCCTTATATGCTGTATGATGTACTCATCACACGTTTCATGTTTTCTTTGATTGCTGTACATATATATGTGTCTGCTAGCATGCCTCTTCATTGTTATATTAATTCAATACATTTCCACATCGTAACCAGTACCTCTAAGAGAAATACATTCACTTGCTTGAAAACACAAAATATTGAATCATAAAATGTTGGAAATGTCATTTTCTCTCTCTCCACTGTTGTACGATCCCATACTTCATATATATAATTAGCAGAAGGTGTGGGGGTGAACCCACCCATACGGTTGGTGCAGGGGGGATTGCCCCCTACATTAAATAAGTTTTCATATATTTTCAGTTTTCAACATTTTGCAATTCCATGTTTTGTGTTTTTAATGAAATGAATGTATTAACTCATACCCCTTAAGTCTATTTCATAATATAGACATTTTTCATATGTGCTTTCAGGTTAACTCTGTACAGTATAATAAGAATTAAACTCAGCAATGTTTTCTTGTCTCATCCTTAACTGGGTCATGGCAGAAAAGAGTGCCAAATGTCAATAAAATAAAGTGAGCATGTATTCCATTTACTGGCACTTTGCAGCTCTATTACGTTTAACTGTGTACGTTACGTGGCATGCAGTTATCAGTATCATTTTATTACTGCTAATGATCTACTTGGATTTTCTCCATCTACTCAATTGTCAGGTTTCCCTAATATGTATTGAACATGCTGGAAAGGTGTCATACAGCACTGGGCAGCCTGAGAGGGAGCTCCCGTAGACCGTTCTTCTGGTCAGTCACACTATGGGAAATTCTTTGATGAAGGCATTGCATGGTACATGGGGTACTGTGATGAATGAGAGGACAGCACTCTGTCCCTCTCTATATCATGATGTAGGAGTACCAGTCCTGGTACTTACCAGAGGTGAGGACAGATGTAGGGTAGGAGCTCTCAGACTGGATAACTGCATGTGTTGCCACAGCCACATAAATCTAGCTAGTGTATCCATGCGAGGCAATTGTATTTAAATTTATAATAGTATTTATTTTATTGTATAATTTTTCTTCAGTGACCTGAGAAACAATATCTATCTTAGATAACATTGTGCTGGCTGTATGACTGCAGGCATTACATCCAGACAGTTCAACCACCATAGAATCGGATAATGAAGATTCAGCTGCTCAACACCCCACTGAGGCTAAAGAACAGATATCAACCAGTGGTAAAAGAGATATATATGACACAAACATAAATAATGCATGCATTAATTCCTTGTTTCTACCTGGAAATCTAAACATTCCTATGCAGATATGCTTCCAAATGCACTGCAGAGATAGGATACCAATGAAGTATTTGAAACAATGCCACAGACATCTGTTGTAATATGACACAGAATGACAGTGACAGGTTTTCCCATTTACCTTTTGCACTGAATAAGTGGGTCTGAGATAATAAGGGTGCATTTATGAAGTAAAGGGGTGCTGAAATTTGGGCGTGTTTTTATAGCATTTAGCATAATACTATCTCTTCCTAAAATCATAGAAGCATTTGTACCTCATACATTTTACAATGCATATTATTCATGGTATATACAGTGAAGAATTTTCATCCTCAGATATGGAAGCCTCCCTTACCTTTTCTGTATGGGGATTTGAGAAGCATAATTTACTTTGTTCCTGCATGCCATCATGGCAGTCAGAAGATCTAAATGTGGTATGTACTCTGATGTGCTAACATGTATGATAGGCATATGGGACAGCTCAACACTTACTATAAAACTTGGGAAACCTTTGATGGTTTGAAATTAATTGTATCATCACAAAATAAAATATTTCATAACTTGTGTATTAGAGCTGAAATATGTTTAGATTATTAATAATCTACTGCATGATGGCAAAATTTAAAAAGTGACAGAGGAAATGTAGTCTATGCCTGTGCTACCACATAGGTACATAGGTACATAGGTGTGTACTAGGCTAATGGACCTGGAGTCTTTACAAGCCTAGCCCATAGGATTACCCTGGCATCATGCCACCCGACCTTAGTTCCCAGTGCCTCTGTCAGGTACAGCCACTGGAGTGATCTCTGTGGTGAATTTTCTATTTCCCATCCACTCATCAAGATTTCTTTTGAAGAGTGCCAGTGAAGTGCTCTGTTTGACATGTATGGGAAGTCTATTCCATAGCATGGGCAGTCTCCGGGTTATGAACCTGTCCCTCCAGCATTTTCTGTTGATTGTAATAATGAGGTAGAGGTCTTTGGAGCATGTGGTGCGGAGGGCTTGGTATTTCTTTAGATGTAGCATTTCTAACAGAGCTAGGTCAGACATGGCTTTATAAGTCAAGCAGAGATCGCCTCTAAGTAGGCAATAAGAGAGAGAATAGTTGGAGTTTTTTGAGTCTGTCCATATATGACAAGTGTTTAAGGCCTACGATCCTCTTTGTGAGGTACTTTTATGGCCTCTCAAGTTGTTGCAGATGTCTAGTGAGGTACATGCCAAATGGAGAAATGTACTCGATGACTGGCCTAATGATGGAAGAGTAGAGGGAGACAATGACTTCTTTCTTCCAGGATGCAAAACCCTTAGTAATGAGATGTGCCACATATAAGGACTTTATAATCACAGTGGCAATTTGGTGATCAAAAGAGAGGTTGCTGTCAACCTGTGTTCCCAGATCTCTTATAATGCCTTCTGTGTTCAGTGGACTACCATTGATGTGGCAATTCATGGGAACTGGGTTTTTCCCAAAGGGGATGACAATACATTTTTTGGCATTGAGCTTAAGGCCATGGTTCTGACACCAGTCATTGGTCTCAGTGAGGCCTTTCTGTAGGATGTCAACATCACTTGGGGAGTTAATAATAGCTCCCAACTTGCAACTGTCTGTGAACTTTGTCAGCCAGAGTCCCTTTGTGTTGGCCTGGACTTCAGAGAAGTAGATACCAAACAGGAGAGGACCCAGGACCGAACCCTGTGGGACTCCACTTGTGGCAGGTCAGCAGTCTGACTTGAGAGTCAGCTACTTTCACACTGCGGGTTCTATCTGTGAGCCAGTTTGCAACCAACCTAGTGATATACAGGTTGATGCCTACTTTAGTGAGTTTTTCTATGATTCCTGAGTGGGGAATGGCATCAAAGGTTTTGGCCAGATCAAGGTAGGCTGTATGAACTACCCTGCCTTCATGCACAGCTCTAGTGACTTGACTCAAAGAAGTCGACCAGGTTGAGCAGGCATAATCTACCCTTCACAAAACCAAACTGTGTGGGATCCAGAGTTTGGGGACTCTCTATATCCTTGTTTATTAGGTCCATGATGATGCGTTCCATAGCTTTGCATATCATACTCGTCAGACTAATGGGGCAATAGTTCCCAGGGTTTGTAATCACTCCTCCTTTGTGGAGAGGGATGACTGTAGCAGTGCGCCATTTGGTAGGGACAAAGCCTGAGTTGAGGCTGTGGCTGAACAGGGCACACAGGTGAGGTGCCAGTTCACTCTGTAACTCATGTAGAACACAGCCAGGGTGTCTTTGTGACTAATGTCCCTAAACTATTCTGAGTCTGTATTTCACACGTATAATCTGGTGTAAAGTTTACACATGCTATAGCCCTATTTGGCAGCTTTTCTCATGAATATCAGAGCCTGCAATTCACATGTACAATCAGAGGGGAAGTTTACATGTGCTATTGCCTTTCATGGCAACTTTCCTCATGACTATCAGAGCCTGCATTTCATGTATATTATCAGGGGTGAAAGATTTCTCAGGCTATATCATCATGTGACTATTTCTCCAGTGTAATCATAAAATGTGCAAAATGTGTCTAGTCACGAACAAATTTTGCACAGACTACATGCCCATACAGCTACTTTCGTAAGCGTAACCATAGCCTGCACTGAATGTGTGTAATCAGGAGCAATGTTGATATATGCTGTATCCCCATATATCTTATTTATCCAGTGTAATCAGACCCTGCACTGAATGTGTCTTATCAGGGACAAAGTTTGCACAGGCTGCTTCCCTGTATGGCTTATTTATCTAATGCAATTACTGCCTGGGATGAATGTGTGTAATCAGGGACAATGTTCATTTAGGCTACATCCCCATATGACCTATTTATGCAGAGTAACCAAAGCCTGCATTAAATATGCCTCATCAGGGACAAAGTTTGAACAAACTACACCCCTGTATTACAGTAGTGCCGATTATCCAAACATCAGTTATCCAAAATGTCAATTATCCGAATGCAGCCTTTCAAAGGTTTTGGGTTGGAAAAATCACAAAGTCTAAATATATAAACATTATAAGTATTCACTTGTGTGTGTTTTTTGAGCATGTACTACAATAATATACTATAACATTTTGCACTTACAATAACTGTTTTATTTTTCTTGTTTAATGTTCATCAAAAACATTTGTAAAAGTTTTTTTATCCATTTCATTTATATGTTTGATTATCAGAACAGTTTGATTATCCGAGCTACCCTAGGACCCAATTAGTTTGGATTATCGAATCACTATTGTACTTACTTAGCCAGTGTAACCACAGCTTGCAGTGAATGTGTGTAATTAGGGACAAAGTTTGCACAGGTTAGATCCCTAAGTGGCTACTTTTCCCACATCCTGCACTAATTGAGTATACTCAGACATAAAGATTATATAATATAAACAGTGGTAAAGATTACATGGTCATAGGTTCAAACTAGGTCATTGATCCAGTGGACCATTTGTACCAGGCAATGGTCCTGCTCATTTACCAACACATAAAAAAGTAAACCTAAACCTAACACTAAAAACAAGCCCCACTGGTGGAAACCTCACCTAAACAGGGCATATAATAAAAGAAGAAAACTCGTGGCCAAAATCAGGAAGAGCAACTCCCATATAGACAAGTGCTCTCTTATTCAACTAAACCAGAAACTAAGAGGTCTAATTAAGTGCAACAAAGTCTGCTACAAGGTCAGGATAGCCTTGCAGGCTAAGCACCATGACAAGGCCTTCTTTAACTATGACCAGAAGCTTAGAGGTAATACACTGCAGTGTACTGAACTGATGGTGAATGGTGCCACCTTTGCCAGTCAAGATGACATAGCAAATCTGCTGGCTGATTAATTCAGCTCAGACTTCACCCACCACCCACTCTCCCCCATCTCCACCAGGTAAAATCCCCTCCAGGCTCCAACACATTTCCCCAGCTATCAGCCAGGACCAGATGCTGGCAGCATTTGCTAAAATCAAGAATACCGCATTTATGGGTCCTGATAAAATCCCCAGCTACCTCCTGAACAGTCTAAAACATGACCTATCAGGACCACTTCAGGCACTCTTTAACTACAGCCTTCAGACAGGCTACATTCTAAGTGAATGGAGGACTACAACAGTCATTCTCTTTTACAAGGGTGGACAATCAACTGACCCAGGGAACTACAGTATAACAACCCTAATATGCGAAGCCATGGAATGAATTAGCATGGAAATGATAAACAAAGACATTGGTTACCTATAGACACTGAACCCATCCCAATTTGGCTTTAAGGGAAAATCATAGGTCATGCCTACTTAACCTGACAGACTTCTTTGAAGGAAATGGATGAATGTAAAATAGTGCATACTAAATATACTGACCTAGTTAAGGCATTTAGTACAATATCTCACTCAGGCATTCTTGACAAGCTCTCTGAGCTATGCGTAAATCCTTACATAACTCAGTGGAGTCTGGTTCACGGACAGAACTCAAGAAGTCAGAATCAGTGATACTACCTCCACCAGGATACCAGTCACCAGGTAGACTTCCTCAGGGCTCCATGCTGGGCCCAGTCCTGTTTGACATATACTTCTTGGAAGTCAAGGCTAATGTTCAGGACCCCTGGCTCACCAAGTTTACAGATGACTGCAAATTGGGAGCTATTATAGATTCCCCTCCAAGACATCACTATCTTACAAGTGGGTTGAAAACAGGCGAATGACTGGTGCCAAAGCCATGGCCTAAAACTCAGTTCAAAAAAATGCAACCCAAGTTAATCACTCCATCAATAAAATACCCCTAAGAGCAATCTGGCCTTTGACCAACACATAGCTAATATAACAGAATGATTTTCTTATGTCACCAGGAGAATTCAGAGTATGAATACCCTGTCCTACACTGACACCCTAAAGGCTCTGTCTCTGTATTCAGTCTGCTACAGGCTGCTGACAGGGCATCTTTGCCTGGCTTACAGGGCTTCCTCAGACCCAGTCCTGATGGATCTGTTGTACATGCACAAAACAAACAGTACTATAGACACCAGATCCAGGGATCGGAACCTTGGTTGTGATGTAAGCAGAATGTGACGGAGAGACAGACATGTTTCCCAAAGGATCTTCACACTATGGAACAGACTCCCAATCCATGTAAAACAGAGTTCGTCCCTGACCCTTTTTAAATGAAACCTTGACAAATAGATGGGAAATCCCAAATTTAACCCTGGTCTAACCCCCATGTTCCTTATTGACAGAAGCCATCAATAAGAAAAGTATTATCCTAACACCCTATACAAAAAACCTTAGTTACCTCCTACATGTCCCCCCAAGAAGTGTAGTTGGTTCAAACTGTGACCTGAGCCAGTACTATGAATTAGTGGCCCTCTCCCTCAGCTCTTATTTATTTTTATTTTTTATTTTATTTAGCATTTGTTTACCGGGAATGTCTGACTTGGAACAAAGCCAATTTTCAGTGAAGGCCCAGAGAGAAACACTCCAGACACGTCTTTGTTACATGGGAGGAAACCAGAGTACCCAGAGAAAACCCACACGAATGCAGGAAGAACATACAGACTCTAAACAGAAGGCACTCCAGCCAAGAATAGTGAAGTCAAGTCAAGTGAAGAACAAAAAAAACAACACTATAAATAATAAATCAATGATCAGCTTTTTACAGCCACTATTCCACAAAAGATAAAAAAAAAAAAAAAAAAAACAGACTTTGCCTCATTTGGCACACCAACCAACTGGTAACATAGATGTTTACATTTAATTGGATTGGCTTATCAGTGATATCTAACTGTGGAGTGTTATTAATGGTTTTGGCCAAGTCCAGGCATGCTGTGTGAACCAATTTACCTGAGTCTAATCCTGTAATGATCTGCTCAAAAAAATATGCCTTTAACAAACACAAACTGGTTCTGGTCCAGGTTTTGAAGACTGCCTATGAAATATTTATGAGGTCCATAATGATGTACTTCATTGCCTTGTAATATGTCTGATAGGTCTATAATTGCCTGCATCAGTCATGGATCCTTCTTTGTACAGTGGGATGACTGTAGTAGTTCTCCATACATTTGGCATGAATCCAGTGGAGAAGCTGAGACTTGAGTAGATGTAACAAGGAGTTTAACCAGGTAGTGCTTGGTGCTGAAAAAAGACAACTTGCCACATTGTCAAGGTTCACAGAGCTGTGATGTAAGGACTTGTTCAGAAGTGATTTGAAGGGGCATATGGCTGCTAATATGCTGCAAGCAATTTGGGGGATATAGGGGGTAAACTTTCAACTGAATTTATTCATCAATACCGCCTGCTCAAAGGCGATCTATTGCCCTAATAAAGCCATGTCCCGGAATGGCTGCACCTCAGACCTCAAAAAAATCTCAGAAAATCCAAATCCCATTTCGAGAGAGACTTGACAGACTTGAACCAGCATAAATGGGAGGGGCTGATTCATAACCCACAGAGATTAGGCTTCCTTCACTCTGGAAATAAAAAAGTCCAGGGTTAGCAGGGAGTCCACATTAACTCTCTTCAAGAGGAATCTTGGATGGTGGATGGGAGATTTTAGGTTTGCTCGTATATCACTTCTGTGTCACTTAGAGACAGAGGCACAGTATACTATGAAAAGGACAAATAAAAATTATAATAAAATGGGTAAAAAAAACCAAACACACTCCTAGACACTTTATAATGCCCTAGGGCAGATAGCCTAGTATGAACCTATGAACCTATATGTTGGCAGTGTGCGCAGAGAATGAGTTATTATTTATTGAGTTCTGTTGTTCATTATTTCCTAAGTTATTGTTATCGCAGGCAAAAGCATTGTGGTTATCCTTAGCATGGGTGGGGGTTCACAATTTATACTTACTCTTCGAGGATGTGTTTTTGTTTCTAAGTTTTCTGTTAATCGTTTTAAGCTCTTTCCTAGCTCATGGGATGTTAAGTTTGTTTTGTAGGTTAGGATTTTCTTTCTCCTACTGGGGCTTCACCAAAGGGTTTGTTCTTAAATTTAGCACTATATATGTTATGGGGACCAAGGCCTCCATTCTGGATTTCAGGTAGACACATAATTTGGCAGGTGTTGCTTGAATTTCATTGGGTCATCAGTTAGCTGGACTAGATTTGCCTTAGAATAGTCTTCAAAGACGGAGTGGGTTTGAAGTTGACTTTGGTCTTACTCCAGCAGTAAATATTACTGTGCAATGGTCAGACTAGTGATTTGATAAGTGTGAGCTCTGAGCATGGGGGTACAGATTTGTGATAATGAGGCCTAATATCTTAGAGCCACTAGTTTGGATTTCGACTATTTGGTTCAAGGAGTTTGCATTAATGAAATAAGTGAATCTCTGTGCATACTTGTTTGTGGTGGTGTTGGTCCGCTAGTTAATGGAGGGATAGCTGAAGTTACCAAGATGATAGTGTTAGGTTGCATGGTGAAGGATGTCAGTTTGTTAAGATATGCATCATGGCCTGCTGGTGTCATAGAGTTGGTACAGTAATTGGTTACTGTGTGCTATTGGGCTTTGTTTATTGTAAGAAGAATGTGGATAGAGATCTAAGTCATTTTCCTGCATTTTAAGTCTGGATATGAAATGTTTTCTTAGAAACACAGAAACATCCCCACCAGCTACAACATTCACTTTGGCATTGGGACTGAAGGAATAGTAGGCAATAATACTCTGCACCACAGTGGTGTTTTCACTGTTCTGATACCATGTTTAAGTTACAAAACATATATCAATATTTTCAAGGGGTAGACATATGTGTAAGGTATGCACCTTTTTGTTTAGGCTTTGAACTTTGAGCAGTGATATTTTATATCATTTTGATTGCAGTTCACAATGTGAGTAATTTTAGGAGACTGACCTTGTCTAAAAAAAGAACTGTAGGGAAAAAAGTGTTAGTCAGTTTTCAGAAGCCATGAGGTAAGTGATGCAGACACCATCTCATCCAAGCTGATATATATTTTGGGTCTCCCTAGAATGATACCAGTTACACAAATAATTGAAGTGAATTATCTTTTGTTTGCATTGTGGCATCACTTTTGGTGACAGTAGCATACTGTTCAACATTAGCTTCACTACCTTTCAAATGCATAACGGCCCCATCATATCCCTCTTCATATGATCCAGGGAGGTGCATCTCAAGTCATGCATTGCCATTTATAATATGATCAGGTCATATGAGTAACTGGGGTGAAAGGGCTGGAGGGTTTAGTGACAATAGGTATCATGCCACCTGAAAGACAACTAACTTCTAACCCATCTAGTGAGTGTAGTATCTGTGTATCTAGCTGTGGAATCGCTTAGAACTAGGACATTGCCAGATGAACTTGCTTGGTCTTGCTGCCTTAAGGGCTTGTTTGTACTATTTACATGACCTCTGTTTTGTCTGTACTTCTTACAGTGTCAGAACAAGCTGAATGTTGGATATGATATGTTAATGCTGGGTCATTTGTAAGAGTTATATAAAGGTTTAGACTGATGCTTAGCCTTCTGTATCCTAAGGAGGCTTTGGTAAAGATGTTTTAATAGTATATGCATAAGAAGGCATAGACTTTGTAGATTATGGATGTTGCACAGATGCAGTTGGGGGGGGGGGTAGAGAGAGATTTTTGAGCTCATTGCATGTAGTTGGCTGACAGAGGGATGCCTCCAGCTGATTTAATTATTTACACCTCTCCCAGACAGAGTCCTTTGGGTTTAGTAAGTAGCTGTTATCAGTGAGCATGACAGTTCATATACTGCCTCAGAATTCCAACTGCTTTAAGATTGACAATAGAGGAGGGGCTTGTGTGTTGACTTTTTGAAAAAGTCACCAAAGCAATATATGAAAGCAAAATGGTACAAACTGCCTACTCCACACTCAGGCATTGTAGAAAGGCTTACTAAATCAGGAATAAATTCCTACATCACCCATTAGATTGCTAACTGGCTTAGAGATAGGACACAGAAAGTCAACATGTAGGAAGCTACTTCCACAAAAAGATCAGGGCTATATGCTGGGACCACTAGTGCAGTCCCACAGGACTCTGTGCTGGGACCACTAGTGCAGTCCCACAGGGTTCTGTGCTAGGACCACTAATGCAGTCCCACAGGGCTCTGTGCTAGGACCACTAGTGCAGTCCAACAGGGCTCTGTGTTGGGACCACTAGCGCAAGTCCCACAGGACCCTGTGCTAGGACCACTAGTGCAGTCCCACATGGCTCTTCCCACAGGACTCTGTGCTGGGACCACTAGTGCAGTCCCATATGGCTCTATGCTGGGAACACTACTGCAATTCCACAGGACTGTGCTGGGACCACTAGTACAGGCCCACAGGACTCTGTGCTAGGACCGCTAGTGCAGTCCCACAGGGCTTTGTGCTGGGACCACTAGTGCAGTCCCACAGGACTCTGTGCTAAGACCACTAGTGCAGTCTCACAGGACTCTGTGTTGGGACCACTAGTGCAGTCCCACAGGGGTCTGTGCTGGGACTATTAGTGCAGTCCCACAGGCTTCTGTTCAGGAACTACTCCTTTCTGGCATCTACTTCTCAAAAGTCCAAGCAAATGTTAAGGATCTTTGGTTGATGAAAATTTGTGGCTGACTGCAAGTTGGAAGCAGTCACTGATTCACCAAAAGACTCAGCCATCCTCCAGAAGGGCTTTCCTAAAGAAATAATCAGCACCTGAGTCGAGGAATAAAGCTAAAATCTAAAAAGTGTATTCTTTTGGAAAGCCAGCTGCTCAGGAAAACTACCACATCGACAATACACCTCTAGGAGTCAATCTTTGTTTCTTTGTTCTGGACTAAAACTTGAAGAGCTGCTCATTCTGATGGTGTAATCTAAAAGGGTTTAATGGTTTTCTATTTCTGGGCACTGTTCATAAAAATTGTGCAGTACCCAGTAAGGTTGGTATGCTGTTGAATGGAGTACCAAATATATTTGCGATAGTGAACATGGTACATAATGGGATTAGATTATTATGCATAGTCTTAGTCTATTGTGCAACCATAGAACTCCATGTACTGAATATAAATACAAATGGCCACTTTCCCAGTTATATACAGGTTAAGAACATTCAAGAATACAACACCATTAGTGTATGAGCTGGTCCCAATAGAATAACGTATGGTACAACGCCACCCACATACAATAAGGCGGTGTTGCACTTGGCAGCCTAACAATCACATTCCATGCTAAATTACTGCTCAGCATACACAGCTAAATGACATATTAGCACAGTTTGAAATAAAATGTAACAAAAACACAAAAACCTCCTTTGCATGGTAGGAAACAACTCTAGCAGTAACAAGAGTTTTCTATTGTACAAGTAACACTACCGCAGCTCTCAACCATCCCTATTCTGAAAGCACATTCCTATTTTCATGCTTGATGTACCTCTGCAATTGATGTATTTATTTTTGGAGGCATATCCCTATTTTCAAGCTTGATTTATCTCTTCACACAATTTTCTGAATTCCCCTCATTACATATGATTTTTAGGTTCATAGGTTGGTTCATAGGTTCATAGATTAGTACTAGGCTAACTGTCCTCGTGGACCACTTTAAGCCTAGCCAGTTAGCCCATGTGAAAATCAAACCCTGCACCTTTTGTTTGTAAGGTAAGCCCGTTAACCATTATGCCATCTTCCTGCCCTAGGGCCTATAGAAGCCTAGCCATAACAATTCCTGGTTATTTCTTCCCACAATATTTACTTCCCTGGACCCCTGTCTAGCAGGGTGACTGACATGATCCCTGGGGTGAATTTCCTTTCACCCATCCAATCATCAAGGTTCCTTCTGAAGAAGGCCAAAGAGGCACTCTGCTTGACATGTATGGGCAATCTATTCCAGAGTCTGGGGAGTCTCTGGTTCAGGAACCTATCCCTCCAGCATGATTTGTTTATTGTGATGACAAGGTTTAAATCCCTGGAGCATGTGGCTCTGAGGGATTGGGATTTCTTTAAGTGTAGCATGTCCAACAGCTCTGGGTTTGACATGGCCTTGTATGTTAAGCAGAGATCGCCTCAGAGTAGACGATATGCTACAGAGTAGAGCTGGAGTTTTTTAAGGCGGTCAGCATAGGGCATCTGCTTTAGGCCTGTGATTCTTTTAGTGAGGTATTTCTGTGGCCTTTCCAGTTGTTGCAGATGTCTTGAGAGGTACATACCAAATGGGGTGTTCTATTCTATAATGGGTCTATTGAGGGATGAGTACAGTGGGACAATGACCTCTGTTTTTCTGGATGAAAAGCCCTTTGTGATGAGGTGTGCCATGTAGAAGGATTTCCGGACTGTTGTGGCGATGTTGTTATTGAAGGTGAGACCACTGTCCACCTGTGTCCCTAAGACTCATCTCACTTTCGGTGTTTAGTGTACTGCCACCTATGTGATAATTCACCAGTACATGACATCTTTTTCCCAAAGGGGATAACTATACATTTCTTGGCATTGAGCTTGAGCCCATGGCTCTGGCACCAAGCATCTGTTTCTGTAAGGCCCTTTTGTAGAGTATCCACATCATTTGGAGATTCAATAATGGCTCCCAGTTTGCAGTCATCTGCGAACTTTGTTAGCCAGAGTCCCTTAGTGTTGGCCTGTACATCAGAGAAGTAGATGCCAAACAAGAAAGGTCCCAGGACTGAACCCTGAGGTACTCCACTTGTCACTTGTCTGGAGCTGGATTTGGAGTCAGCTACTTTTACAATGTGGGTTCTGTCAGTAAGCCAGTTGGCAACCCATCGAGTGACGTAACGATTAATGTCCAGCTTAGTAAGTTTATCTATGATTCCAGAGTGGGGGATGGTATCAAAGGCCTTGGCAAGGCTGTCTTGTACACAGAAACCCACACTACATGACCGACATAATAGTCGCACCAATAATTTAAAGAAAGAAGACACATCTTTCATCTAGCTTTTACAGAAGCATAAACAAATGACATTGTGTAGCAGAATTTTTCAGTGCAGTTCATTAAAGTCTATATATTTTACACTGTCTCTTTGACAAAGTGCCTCTACTTTTTCATCCTTTTTCTACACCTGCCACTCTGTTTTTTAAACATATTTCTGAGTTGTATTCTTCCTACAAGAAGTGGGAAGATTTGACTATTTGGTTTCCAAATTTTATGCTAGATTTCCAGAGTTTTGGTTGGATGTATCTACTTCTCAAGGGCCTTTGTATCTATTTGTAGTGTCTACAGGTTGAGGTATGACCCCTGCTATCACAATCATACCTTAGCTCACCTAGACACAGAGTGACATTGCTGAGTTCCTATAAGGGGCACTTCCACAGCACTGAGCATGCTCAGTATGTTACTGTAAGACCTTTCCTCTGTCGTCATGTATTAAGACTGCAAAATCTTTAGGAATCACAGTCAAGAAGGACTTTAGGAATTATAGTCAGGTATGACAGCAAAGCACAGTCACTAGGGAAAGCCTGGTAGTAAATTATACAAAATATATATTACTGCATGGCATTTCATTGCTGTGCTATGCTGTTTGACTGCAGATAAGGTCAAGAATGAACCATATAACAAAACAGTTAGCATGCCAGTGTATATTATGTGCTCCTGTGTGTAATACTTAATGAAGAGAGATGGTTACTACACGATCATTAAAAGCCTTGATACACATCTATTAAATGCAATCCTGAACAACGGAGTACGTATCATAGTGTGCAGAGAGCTTGCAAACCAATGTGCACTATATTGATGGACACAAGGACCCAGAATCTTTTTTAGCAAAGTCCTTTAAATACAATCGAGGGAGAAAAACTCACCTTAACTTGCTTGTCAAGCTCCTGTTTAAATGTGTCTTGTCTATCTTTTAATAACATTTCCTTTACCTGCATAAGAAAAAAAGAATACTTTATTTGTAAGCTCATATAAATAAACATTTTACAATATTTTTTTTAGATCTTTATCTTTTGCTTGTTAGAATCTGAAAAACATCACTTAACAAAACTGACAAGATTTTCAATAGGGCTAGGTTACAGACAGAGTCTTATATCATTTACGTTTACAACAAGCAGTGAAGGAAAGAAAACTGCACAACGCCCACTTTTAAACTGTAGATGCAGCAAAACTGCACAAATTACATTTGATATAACATTAATTAGACTCAGTTACTTGTGATCATGGCTCGAAACTGTCAAATTCAACATGTCATAAAAACTGTACTCTGCTCCATAGCCAAGTGCAATTCACAGCAAACCATTGAACTCATCTGTACCCATCTTTGTAGGCAAATGACTGGTCATATATTTTGTATGACTATTTCAAATAATGGATACAACAAGTGCAGAAACAGTCGAAAAGAAGAAAATTATCTTTTGTAGCCTCTCAGCATAAAACAGCTGAGCAAGGGCAGAAGGCCTGACTCACTGCAGCTTTTATCAAACAAGTACAAACTGGTTTAAACACTAGCTATTTAGGGCAGAGAAACAGGGAACCAGCCAAATTATCCAATTAAAAAAAAAAAAAACAACAGAGCCCTGTGTAGTAATTCTATCCAGATCAGACCAGTCTGAATCCCCCTGCCACAAAGAAACAGCTAAGCCTCTCTAAACAAAAGTTTGTACTACAAGCTCCAAAGGTCACACACAGTAAAGGATATTCAGCTCTGTGCTGGTGTTTTTCAAGTACAGCACCAAGTACAATTCACAGAACAAACAGAGAAACAAAAAAGAGACAAAGATCAGAACAGAGGTAAGGATCAAATTCAGTAGGCCTGAAAAACAGTTGCACAGTTTAAACAGATACAGTATGTAGCAAATATTGTTTTATCAAGCATGCAGAAACAGTTGAAAATAAACAGAGGTTGCCTGTCAATAAACAGATAGGGGCTATCTAAACCTGAAAGTCCACAGCAAGAGTCTCATGTGGTCCATTGCATGGAGTGTTGTCAAGATCAGGACAGCTGTTAGAATGCAAAGAATGGCTAAAGCAGGAACTTGGGACTAAACAGTGCACTGTCAAGACAAAATTGTGCGCTTTCTGTCCAAAGGCAAAAATACCTGACACATCTTAATATCTAGGAAACAGCTTACAATAGAATGTATAAGAAATGTAAAATGAGGAGAGGAACAATGACTGTCTCTGCCAAATGAACCTGCCTCTGCTGTGAATAATTTATAGGCAGTTGCACAAACAGGGACATAATCTTGCTCCTTGTAAACACATGTGGTTAGCCATTACCTTCATGCATTGTGTGAGTACTCCTGGACCAGTAATAAGGTATAACCTTCACGCATTGTGTGAGTACTCCTGGACAAGTCATAACGTATTACCTTCATGCATTGTGTGAGTACTCCCAGGCCATTCATAAGGTAAAGGAGAAAAGTACCAAACTGATAATGACTGTTCCCTGTCCCAGTCCCTAGGAATCTTCATGGCTGTGTTCTGATCTTTATGTAAGCACTTTAAAGAAATAAAGAGCACATCCAGTCTCATTTGTAAAGTAAGGGGGGGTCATGAAATAATGATGATGAGGCAACTGAAATGCATAATGGGCCACAGGTCCTGCTTTTTTTCTTTTTTTCCACTCTGAAAATAATCTGATCTAATAAGTGAATCTTCAATAGTTCCATGGGACCTCTAAGATGGCTCTCTTTGAGCAGCATTTTCACCTCCTTCCTTGACTGGATCCTTTGTCTGAGGGTAATAGCTGACAATTGCAGAGATATAATGAATGGAAAGGGAGGACGAGTTGGCATAATGGGTAAGGTGTTTACCTCACAGACAAAAAGTACAGGGTTTGATTCTCATAAAAGAGAAATTGGCTAAGCTAAAGATGGCCCACAAGGGGCAGTTAGTCTAGCACTCACCTACATGATTGCCAGTTGGTATCACATTCTTTGTCAACACCCTGGAGGTAATGGCAACAATTCCTATGTGTAAACCAAGCATCTCTTTATGGCTTCCTCATTCCATGAGTGGTCAGAGAGGTAGTCAGGATTGCTGATGAAATGTCTGGGGTTCTAGACCAACATCTTTGCCAAGCGCCTGCAGGAGAAACTCGCTGTAGTTCAGAGAAGTCTTGTTGTTGGGACTGTGGGTTTCTGTGGAATCAAGGTCTCTGCTAACTCCTCCAAATCATAGTAGAAGAAAATTTTGGAGAGTGAAACTTTATACCTGCAGCAGTAAGATTTACTCGTTCTGATTAAAAGTCTTGAGGAAAATGCATTATCTTCCAGCCAGACTGCCACAACCCTTTCTCATTGGATTTGCAGTTTTCTCACTTGTGAAGTTACTGAAAGGACATGTACTGTTGTTGTTTGTCTTTCGGCTTTTCCCGGTTAGAGGTCGCCACAGAGGAACTAATGATTGGCAGTAGATTTTCACAAACACTGAGATGCCAGCTCGATGTCCAACCTTTAACAAAGGCATGCCCATTTACGCATGTCTTTCGAATGCCCACCCAACCACAGGGAGGACATGCAGACTCCACACAGAAGGCACTCCCCACACTCCAGCCGAGAATCGAACGGGAGAACCTCTTGCTGAGGCAACAATGCTGCCGCTGCACCACAACGGATTATATGGAAGGACATGTACTGTAATATGGCTATATCATGACATTTTCTACCTGCGTTAAATCCTTGTAGGGATATTTTCTGAGAAGGTCAACAGCAACATTTCCTATTATTTTAATATCCCATTAGTTTTTTATAAGAAGATTGTGTGGTATGTCTTAACTGAATCAATAATAAGCAGATTGCTGTACAACACACATTTATGAATGCTACTTTTAGATATTGAATATAGTTTAACAAGACTGATATCCTTTATCTCTGTTTGAGGATGGAACAAGTTATGAAACCCAGTAAAATGATTCTGATACTTGTGATAAAATTCCCTTTGAGGTTATTACCTCATATTTTAAATTGCTGGGAAGCAATTTCTTTATAATACCAACTGTATAAAATAAGCATATTAGTATTTTAAGATGCAAAATCTCAACTTGTGATGTAGCTGAGAATGGTTAACATCCAATTTCAATTCTGTCTGTGTTGTTTTCCACAGAAGGCAGCAAAACGAACAGCTGAAGACTAGTGTCTGTGCTACGCTGGTCCATGGAACAATGCACACACACTTCTATTATAACTGCTGTAAATGACTAGCTGCTTTCACCCTGGCCCTGGAACAATGTGTACTCACTTCTATTATAACTCCTGTAAATGACTAGCAGCTTTCACCCTGGCCCATGAAACAATGTGTACACACTTCTATTATAAATCCTGTAAATGATCAGACGCTTTCACCCTGCTCCATGGAACAATGTGCATGCACCTCTATTATAGCTCCTGTAAATGATCAGAAGCTTTCACCCTGCTCCATGGAACAATGTGCATTCACCTCTATTATAGCTCCTGTAAATGATCAGAAGCTTTCACCTTGGTCCATGGAACAACATGTACACACTTCTATTATAACTCCTGTAAATGAGCAGCTTTCACCCTGGTCCACAGAACAATGTGCATGCACTTGTATCCACAGCTTTCATCCTGGTTCATACTTCTCAGCTGACCAGATTTTCGCAGAATGTCCAGATTTTTGCTTCTTACTTTTCGTCTGTTTTACATAAAATCTGCAGTTTTCTGGCAAATCATTGAGGAATGAGATCATTAAATAATTACATATATTTGAGTTTCAAGTGTTTCAAACTTCATAGCCTTCACAAAATGCATCATAACAAAAATCCAAGTATTCTAGCAACTTTATAGGTTTATAACAGCAATATTTAAAATCTATCCCTGTTTGTCCCCCCATTATTTCAGGCTCTGTGCAGATATCTTGTTATAAGAGGTTGAGAGGTATGACACTAGTCCATGGAACAATGTGCAAGTACTTCTATTATAACTCCTGTAAAATATCTGCAGCTATCACTCTGGTCCATGGAACAACATGCATGCTCTACTATTATAACTTCTGTAAATGATCAGCATCTTTCCATCTTATTGAAATTTTGTCCCACATCTTATATACAGCAGGATTCATAATGCCATCAGTTGTTATCACATCCTTTGGATGAGAAATTATATTGAAGCTCCATATACCTAATGCCTTGAGCTGGTCCCATGGACTTGTGCCTCGCCCCCTAGCTGTTCAAGTGAAGAAAAAACATCTTTGGATTAATGTAGGGAGCCGATTGGCTTCCAACAGTAAATCTGCCAATCATGCCCCACTATTTCCATGTCCACTCAACTTTCCCCTGTAGAGCAAAAAAAGAAAAGAAGGAAAAGAAAAAAGTCTTCAGCTTATTGTGTAATTGGTTACTTAAAATACAGCAGCCAACCCACAGCTCCCAGCAAACTAAAAAACAAAACAAAAAGCAAACGTGGAACTAGAGTGACTTTCTGTTCCGCCATTTTGGTACAGACTAATACTGTAGAGCACTCGATTGCACCCCCAACACTGTGCCTGGGGCAGTTGTCCACTTTCACCTGCCTTTGCTAAACTAGTGGTAAATGAGCCCATTGTACTCACAAAAAAGAGTAGAAGAATTTCATCAATGTCCTTGCCAAATTTCTCTTAGACAGTATAAATACCCCAGTTGCACCTTGGGTCTTCCCTAGAAAGTGTCCACCAGCCTAATGATACTAACCAGTTCAACAAAGCATAATAAAATAAAAAAATAACAAAATGTAGGTCTGCATACAATGTCTTGATTTATCTACCATATACAATTTTTGTTTATGTAGTTGTTGGTGTGTTGACAGGTGTTAGTATCACTGTATCCATGAGTTGAGGTCAGTTACCATGATTTTATAAGAAAAGAAACTAGGACAAGCTATACATGCCATGCTCTTTTCTTTCAATTAATCCTGTTGTCAAGCAAGACATCAAACCTGAACTTTTATATGACAATTATCTGCCTTTATATCATAGATTCATAGTTTGTTACTAGGCTAACAACAAGAGGCCTTTCTAAGCCTAGCCAGTTTTTCCCAAAAGAATAATGATGTCCTGCATCTAAACAGGACACTGAGGGCCAGACATTTATAAGCCACCTCTGTCTATAAGGGACAGGGGTACCAAGGCCAGTATATATTTCCTATTCCCCATCCACTTGTCTAGGTTGGGCTTAACCTCGATAATAAACTCAACTTCACATGGATGGAAAGCCTGTTCCATAGGAGGTACAGTCTCTGGGACACACATCTGTCTCTCTTATTTATCCAAAGAAAACTCAAGAGGCAACACCATCCAAAGCGAAGGAGACTTTTTATTACATATACCACAGACAAATAAAAATGTAGTGAGCGCTTTTGCATTGCTATGAACGCTTCTTCTGACTTAATGATTCTAACAAAAAGAATCCAGTTTAAATACATCAAGTTAATGCAATAAATTACTCTCTGACCAATCACTATCCGATTTCATTTAAAAATCAAGTGCTTAATGCGTCCATTGCTTTGACTAGGATAAAAAACCTATTAGCAATTTCTATTAGCAGCTTTCATGAACCTATATATAAAAGATATATAAAATGTATGTAAACATAATACATGCATGAATTCTTCATAAAATGTTCTTACAGTTAAGAACATCTCTATCATATAGATAGGTGCAACTAATATATACAAAATGTTACCAATGAAACATAATAATAAAAATAAGATAATATACTCAAAGTGTCATTAGATGGCAGTACAGACAAAATTCAGGTCCCTAGACCTTGTATATCTGGTACTCTTTAACTTACAAATATGTTGGAGATTCATAATTGTGGGTTTACAGATGCCTTGTGAGCCAGGCATACATCATCCCTCAGCAATCTATAAGTGACCGAGTAGAGGGAAAGGGCTTTAAGGTGCTCTGCATAAGGCAGGTTTGCTACTCCTTGTATTCTTTTTGTAAGGCACCTTTGAGGTCACTCTAGTTGCTGCATATGCTTGGTCAGGTACATATCAAAAGGAGCACTGTACTCTATGACTGGTTGGATAAGGGCAGAGTACAGTGGACTAATGACCTCTTTGGACCTAGATGCCATGTCCTTACTTATAGGTTTGATTTCCACATCACTGTGGCCACATGGTGGTTGAAGGTAAGGCTACTGTCTATGTGTGCACCCAGATCCTTGATCACTAGGACAACTCTTAGGGGTGTATTATCAACGTGGTAATTAGCTGGAATGATTGTTTTCCCAAAGGGTACAATTATGGATTTCTTAGCATTGAGTTTAAGACGATGGCTTTGGTACCATCTATTAGTCAGAGCTAGACCTTCTTGAAGAATTCTCGTGTCTGCAGGAGAGTTGATGATAATCCCCAGCTTTCAATCATCTGTAAACTTAGTCAGCCATAAACCTTCAGCATTTGCTTCCATTTCAGAGAAATAGATGCCAAAAAGGAGCGGGCCCAGTACTGAGCCCTGTGGGACTCCACTAGTGACTGGCCTCTTGGTGGAGGTGTCCTCACCTATTTTGACTTCCTGGGTCCTATCAGTGAGCTAGTTGGCTATCCAGTGGGTGATAAAAGAGTTTATACCTAAATTAGTAAGCTTGTCTATAATGCCTGAGTGGGGTATTGTATCTAAAGCCTTTGCCAGGTCAAGGTAAGCTGTGTGCACAGTCTTATCTTCATTCAATGCTTTGGTGACTCTCTCAAAAAGTCCAGCAGATTTAATAGGCATGACCTTCTTTTAACAAAGCTGTACTGTGATGGGTCCAATGTATACAGGTTACTTATGTCCTCATTTATCATGTCCATGATAATTCTTTCCATAGCCTTTCATATGAGGCTGGTAAGACATGGGCCTGTAGTTACCCAGATCAGTGGCTGGACCTCTTTTCTGCAGGGGAATTACTGTAGCCATCTTCCATTCCTTGGGCAAAAAATCTGACTGAAGGCTCCAGCTGAAAAGTGAGTTAAGTGGACCAGAGAAGTCATGCTTCATGTTATCTATTAAACATCCCAGGATGTTATCTAGGCCCATTGATGCAGTGTTTTTGGCCTTGGAATGTGTATTAATGACCTGTACACTAGTAAGAGTTGGTAGAATTTTGTTATGTGGCATTTCATTTGGACTACTGGGGGGGGGGGCAGGGGGAAAATTTATGCTGAACCTGTCAGACAAAAGGTAGGCAATAATGTCCAGTTCAGTGTAGGTGATGCCATTTACAATAACTTCTGTGCATTGTTGTGTATTTCCACTGAGGTTATAGATACAGTTGTGGAAAGCTTTGTGGTTGTCCTTTGCCCGAGAAGCTATTTTTTCTTTAAATTTAGCCTTTGAAGTATTAACTCTCATAGCTGCCTGTTTAGATTGTTCAAGGAGCTTTTACTCTGAATGGCTTTGTTCCTCCTACACTTGGTCAAGATTTTTTTTTCTTTTGTTGTATAACTGATTGATAGTGTAATTCCACCAAGGTGGCTTGTCTTTTGAGTTTGCCTTATTCTTAATATGAGTGGGCACAGTTCACTCCATGCAGCTATCAATATGGCTGTACAGAGATTTTGTAAATAGCTCAGTGTATTTTATAGTATTTACTGGGTTTGGGAGTGCTTCAAATTTAGTCAAGGTGTTGCTTAGTAGAGAGAGGTTATCCTTGGAATAGTTCCTAAAGGTTTTTGGTTTTGCTGGTTCCCCAGATTTAATTTTTATTTCAAGTAATATTGCCTTATGGGCAGATCTGACAAGCAAATATATTACATTGGGTGAGGAACATTATCTCCCCCTCATGTTTATGAGTACAAGGTCAAGGATGTTTGTACCCTTGGTAGGAGAATGGTCAAACTTTTCTAGGATGTTGGTATAACAAAGTTTAGGAATCACTAGACTTGTGAAAATAAGAAACCCACAGGTCATAAAGACTCTGACAGGTACAACAGCCAGTAAATATGCAGTAAAATGTAAAACGTTACAAAAATGGTAGATTAGCACTTCTGTTTATTAAATATAAACTTCTTCAGATAAAACCACATTGTTTGAACTCTATTTATATAGCAGCAGGTAAAAAGTCACATGGTGAAAGAATCAGATGATAAAAAGTCACATGACATATATCACACGATCACCTGGTTGCCAAACTCTAGGCAAAGCAAAAAATTTAAAGTTTCAAAACACATTTTAAAAACCAGATAAGACAGATAAAACACTTTTCTTAAATGAGATTTAAATAACATTTAAATAAAACTACCTTTCTAAAGTCTTCAGTTTTAATAAACAGGTAACAGATGTAAAACCATTAAGCCCTGGCCAGCTACCAGCTTGAACATTAGAAGTGGTGTAGGATTCTCAATCTATAGAGAGGTAGTTGAGATCCCCCATGAATATCATATTGGGTTGAGCGGTGAGCGGCTTTAGTACATTTAGGCACATAGTTAGTATGGGTCTCCTGGGACATGAAGTTGGACATATATTTTGCAAGAATATGGTACAGCACCCTGTTTATGGTGAGTTGCACATGTATGAGCTCCAGTGGGTCATACATTTCAATTAGTCTGGATGTGAAATTAGTCTTTATATAGACTGATGCTCCTCCACCTTTAGTTTCCTCCTGTGTAGTAGCTGGTCTAAAGGTGTGAAAGGTATTATAAGCTTGCATTGCTGGGGTACTCTCAGCAACTTTAAACCATGTCTCCATTACTACACAGATGTCTACACTCTCCAGGGAGAGAAAGGCTTGCAGGGCATGGATTATCTTGTTAAGACTTCCAGCATTGAGCAGTACCACCCTCAGATATTCCTTCATAGGTTCAGTTAAGTTGGTAGGTTTATCAGTTTGGCATTGCCTAAAACAATATGACAGGTTGGAAAAGGTATTTGTCAATATCTGAAAGCCTAGAGGGGATAAGTGCAGACCATCCCTGGCAAAGCAGCATGGTCTGTCAACCATGTCCTCCTAGGCCATCAAATATAGTACCCCCCCCCAGGTTAACACCAGAAGATAAGCCACTTGTTAAAATCAATCCTTTTCTGTTGATGACATGGCATTATCCTTGCAGAAGGTAGTATGCTGCTCAGTGCTAGGATCATACATGCCTGAGACACATTATAAGTGAGAGAAGATTAGGTTAATCCAGAACCACAGATTTTGTAAGGAAGTGAAGGAAGGCCCTCCAAGAGTACACAGTTCCCCTTCCCATCAAATAAGATGCAACGTTTATTTAGCTGGCAGCTAATACCCTTTTCCACACTCAAAATGCTGTATGCAGTATGAATTCTTGAATGTTAGCACTATTTATTTAAATAATACTTCCACAATGAACCTTTGTGATGGGTTTCCCAGACTCTTAAAAAATAATAGTTCTTCATGCTCATATCATAGTTTTTATGCATTTCTTTTTCAGTTATGTGATCATTTCTTTTAGATTTTATTGATTGCTTTAATGTATTTTAATCGTTTAAGATATTTTAAAAAATCAATACATTTTGTTAATTAAAGTTTATAGTACAAAATATTGGACTCGATATTTTAAAATGACTGATGTTAAAAACTGTACTTTATTTGGCTATGGTGTCTTTATTATTTTATTATTATTATACTTATACTATTATAGACTTGTCAGCTCATGTGGAAACTGTCATAAGTTCTGTGCCACAAGAGCCTGATAGGGAGTATACAGCTAGTTCTGGGTGAGAAGTGGTTGCTCAACAAACTCCAAGTAGCCCTAATGTCCCTAGCACTTCTCTTCAAACTCGACCTTGCAATAGTAGCTCTTATGTCCAAGACAGAGATTCAATCCTAGCTATAACTGTTGGTTGTATGAATGAAGTTGGTTCTTTGGCTCTCTCGGGGCTTATTGGGGTCCCTAATATAAACACTTGGCTGAATGAATCATTGACTCTAACGGAGCAACACAATGAGCCAATGGAGGGACAACCAGCTGGAGGGAATGAGAATATTGCTTCGAATCTGAAGTTATTTGACCATAAACTACTCAAACATAAAAAATTGGAACTGGAAAACATCTACTTTCACGAGTGTGATAAAAAAGGGGTGGTCCCTAAGCAGCTGCTAACATGGCAATAACCAACAGGCTTGGTAGTCGGTTCTCCGTTCCATCAGGACTTAATTAAGTTGTTTGACAAACATGGGGAAGAACTTATGGCTCTTATGTCTAAACATTATCAACTCATGGCTGACAACTTGGCCAATGAGATCATGGTGTTAGATAATACTATTAAAGCTGACGCTAACTTCAATCGCTGTAAGTTCGAATACAAAAGGATTTTTTCAAGTAACCAATATATTAATAAACTTAAAGCTACTAAGGTCAAGAAACTGCATAGAGATCACTTAGTTTATAGCAACAATGAAGCATATCCTAAACCACCCCCTTCTCAAGGGTGGAATCAGATTGGAGGATCTTATGCACATCCTCCTAATCCACATAACGTGAGCACTACGGACATGGTGACAACAGGTGTGAGACAGCAGAACAGCTCTGAACAACAGAGAAGGACCAAGAGACCACTATCCATTAGGAACAACTTAAACAATAACTGGGGTAACAATGCTAATACTAATGTGAACAATGTTCACCAACAAACATCCAGAACTAACCAGGGATATGTTCAAAATTTTCAGAGTCCCAGAGCTACCAACCACAACCCAGGTCACCAGAACCAACAAATGGAGGAGGTAACAACTTTCTCTGACAAGATTTTTTTAGTAGAGAGAAAATAATTATACTATTATTACAAATGCAGATGGTGACTTTTAAATGTATAATTATTCGATACTTGAGATTGAACCTGTGTTGGTTGAACTATTAGCTAAGGGATTGACTTTTGTACCTGCACGTTTTGCAAACACTACTAACACTTTTAATGGATTTTAAAATGTATATAAGGAAACTCAATCTAGCTGTACTTCTTGGTAATAATGACTTTTCTGGTTCTGCTTTTAAGATTCTCAGTACACTTAACCCACCTACACATTTACTGATTGCTTTGTTTGACCAACTGTGTGATTTGATCAGCAGATCACTTGATAAGGAGAATAACAAACAAACAATACACATAAATAATTATAATGTGTCAAGATCTGAATGGGCAGCCTTGAATGATTTACGTAAACTCCCAGTCAGAGTGACAAAAAGCAGACAAGGGGGTGGGTTGGTACTGATGGATTCAAATATGTATACGCAGAAAATGAAACAGGTATTAATGACTGAGACTTACGATAAAGTTAGTTTAAATGAACTTAATACAGCATACAGACATATTAAGTCATATTTCAGTGACTCACTCATTGAAGCAACTATAGATGTGAACCTTTACAACTACCTTTGGCATCCCAAAAATCCACAAAAGTCTAGTCAACCTGCCTATGAGGCCATTAGTGGATGCCAGGCAATCTATTACTTACTCTAGTGCTAAAGTCGTACACATTATTCTGAAAAAATACAGTGGCCAAGAACCACAAATTTGTAAAGACTCTTGGTCTTTTTTGTCTAGACTGAACAAACTAGAATTTAAAGGAGAGTATAACTTTTTAACAATTGACGTTAAGGATTTATACATGTCAATTCCACACGTAGAAGGTATCGAATGGGTCTCATATATGTTGAGATTGAGGGGCGGACCACAAACAGAAGTCACGTTAGTCGAGACTTTATTGGATATTATCTTGACTAACAATTACATCATTTTTTATAATGAAATCTATTTATAAAAAATCAGGGTGACTATGGGTTCATCCTGTGGAGCAAGCATTGCCAACTTGGTCATGGCTTATTGGGAGTTAGAATGTATTACAAAGAACAGAGAGATTAGAGATTAATGAACAGATTTATTTTTACTTGCATTTCCTGAATGACATTTTTATCATCCTTAAAGGAGATGAAAGAGATGCTTTAGAATTAGTTAGGTATTTTAACAACACAACTAGTTTTTTACAATTTACTTAAACTTTTCACCAAGACAGCTAGCATACTTAGACATTGACCTGAGGAAAGATAGAATCCATGGGAAACTCTTATTTAAGATTTACAGGAAAAGTACCTACTCGAATGCCTTCTTGCATTATACCAGCTCACACCTGTTCCATCACAAATGGTCAGTTATCAAAGGACAACTTGCGCAAACAAAAATAGCTGCAGAAAGCAGTCAAGACAGTATCCTCTCTTTCTCAGTTCAGTTGAAATAACGGCTCTCCGCTTGTCTGCTGTTCAATTCGTTTAATAAAATGTTAAGCGGATCCAACTGATAATACAAATGGTCAAATTAAAAACATATAATAATGTTAAATGCTTTTTGTTTTCTATATACAAAAACTTCTTCAGACAAACTGTTCTCTCCAACTGTTCCTTTATATATAACATCTAATTGTATCACATGGTTCTATCAATTAGTAAAATGAACCTAATTTGTGATGCAAATAATACACAAACATACGAGCAAATATAAAATTCATTACTAAATGTAATGTGTTTTAAAATAAAATAAAATACTGTTGGCATATATTTTATATTATAGCATTTACCTACACATCAATGCTTACGTATCCCTAAAATACATAAATGCCAACCCATTCAAATCTTATTCAATTTCCTACATTTGTTACTTAAGAATAGTGAGTTCTAAAAACAATTATATAGTAGCATTTGCTGAGCGTGTTACTTTGTACTCTTACATATCTTTTAAAGTAGTACACACACTCACCCTACCACTTTTTAAATGAAGCTACCTAGCTGATCAGATGACAACAAATAAATATGTAAAATTACATCAGCTACATTACTGAAATACAGCTTTATACAATGTATACAGAATCTTTATACAACCTATAGTTCCTACAAGAATTTCTATGACAATAATCGAACTGCTGCATGTAATAAAAATTATGAATGTAAAAATTGCAAATCGCAATATTACTATATTCATAATCAAGTTTGCTTTTATAAATAATATAATTTTAGCATGTACATAATTACTATTAGTTGTGAACCCAACTAATGCCAAATTATAACCCATTGAATTTTACATTTATTTTACATTAAATTACTCCTATTCAAGTTATTTAACCTTAAAATACATAATATGGAGTAAATTTCATTTATGCCTGGGTGGACGCAGGCATTTGTAATTAATTGCCGCACTAATTCTAGCCTTTCTAATAGAAGGCTATCAGGTCCACCTCTTCCATCTGATTTAATCTGATCAATAACTCGGAACTTAAATATATGTTCCGGATATTCCATCACATGTCTTGCCAGCGCATTCTCTGGCTTCTTATGACTAATGACTATACAGGTGTTAATACACTCTTTCTTGTGTCCTTATGGTTTTCCCTATATAGAATACGTGGCATTTTTGGCATTTAGCTAGGTACACTACCATTTTAGAGTGACAATTGTATTTGTCTCTGGTATTATATTTTTTTATTTCAGATGTAAAATGTCCGTCTGGTTTCTATGTGCTTACAAAAATTACACATCAGACATTTTGTCATCGCTGGGTTTTTAATAACACTATGAGACTGGTTTTTAAATATATTTTTGATGTTTCTTCCCTTCTTAAATATAATCCTAGGGAGTTGTGTAAGCTTTTTCCTAACAAAGGGATCATTCTCTAGAATTTCCCAGTTCTTGTATATGTTCCTTAACTCCCCCGCATTAATACTATATGGCATGATAAAGCTATAACTTATATAGCTATGTTCACTATTGATGTTTTCACTTACTGGTAATTCATGTCTCATACCATTAACTTCTTGTTCCATACATAAAATGTGTCTATAAATTCCCCTATTTCTCTTGTTGTTGATTTCATCAATGAGTACACTCACTAATACTCGTGGGTAACCTCTGTTGTGAAACATTAATCCAAGTTTTTGACATTCAATCTGGAAGTCACTTTTGAGACTAACCATTCTAGCGGCTCTTACCAGCTGTCCCTTAACCACCGATCTTTTTTGGTGGAATGGGTGACAGCTGGTAAAATGTAATAAACTGTTAGAATATGTTTCTTTTCTAAAGATGGCACTAACATATGTATTATACTTACTATCTTTTCTTAGCTCAATGTCCAAGAATGAAATTTTATTTTCTCCATAACATGATGTAAAGCTCAAAAAGTTTGTTGTGTTGTTAAGATAATGAAGTAATTCCTTAGCTTTACTTTCATCTCCTTTAAGTATGACAAAAATGTCATTTAAAAATCTTGTATAGTAATGCAATTGATTTTTAACATAAGGTTGGTTCTTAACAAATTCATCTTCCCACTGAGCCATAACTAAATTTGAAAAACTCGCCCTGAGTGGAGACCCCATTGCAACTCCTACTTTTTGTAAGTAGAATGCGTTATCGAACATGATGTAGTTGTCAGATAAAATAATGTCCAGCAACTCCTCAGGTCGATTTCCTTACCTGGGGCTCCTAAATTTTTTAATTTTCTAGAAACCCATTCCATCCCTTCTTGGTGGGGGATACATGTATACAGATCTTTTACGTCAATTGTCATAAAATTTAATTCATTTTTGAATTCAAGCTGGTTAATTTCTCTCAGAAATGACCATGAGTCCTTACATATTTGGCTCTCATGTTTAATATATTTTTTCAGTATAGAATCTACTACTTTGGCACAACTATAGGTGATACTATTACCTGCATCCACTAGTGGCCTCATATGAGGATTTTCTATATTTTTATGTACTTTTGGTACGCCAAATAACAATGGAAGTTTTGGCGCCATCATGGTCATATAATTATACATATGTAAATCAATCTTTGCTTCTATGAACAAATCGTTGATGTATGTTTTTATTCATAAGCGATATTGAGTTCATTTCTTGAGACACTAACATATGTCTCACTGTTTAATAGTAGTTTCATCCTTTGTTTGTAATCATCTATGTGCATAATAACCAACCCCCCTCCCTTATCTGGTTTCATAAATCGGAGGGGCAGTTGTTGTATGTCACTTATTGCTCATCTTTCCTGAGTAGTGATATTTCTTTCACTTTTACTAGCATTTTACTATTCTCTATACTATGTCTCAAATCAATTTTGCACATTTTTTCAAATAATACAACACTATTCTGTAATGGTGGATTATATGTACTAGTAGTGTAAAATTCAGTCTCGTTATGTATATTTGTCCCCATAATCACTGCTAAATTGACCTTATGTACAAATAATTTAAAATCTATTAAGGTTTGTGCTAATCGTGCCTTCTCTGCTATTACAAAAGTTTGACCTTTAGCAAAGAGTTCAACCAGATCAAGGTCAATTTCAGTTTCTGTATAATTATAAACTGTAAAGTCTTTTTGTGTATTGGTCAATAGCTTACAGTACCTTTTATTACTAACAGGTATGTCTTCTATTTCCTCCGCCTCGTGTTGTTGTTGGGGCATTATTGTTTCCCTCTCTGAGGATTGTGATTTTGGGTCTGGTGGTGAAAATTTTCAGAGTGATCTGAATTTTGATTGCTGGAACTATCCCCTCTACTGTGGTTGTTTTTCTGTATGATTCTTTCACTCCTTCTAACTTCATAGTTATCATTTCTACCGGTATCATTTGTTCCATTTATCATCTGTAGGTCATTTTCCTGGGTCTCACCATTTTCACCTTCTCTTATGGGTTTTCCTGTTTGTTTCCATACCTGAGATGGTGGGGGAAAAGGATACGCTGTCCCATTTCTATATGCTGTTTTATCACACTGCATTTTTTTCATTTTTGTAGATTTTAATTTTTCCGTTCATTGATTGATGCTCTCAAATGTTCTATTGCAGTCAAATTTATAACGTTCAAAGTCTAAACTGTTTTTAATGTATTGGTCAACTTTTTGAATGTCTATAGCCAACACTTCAAGATTTGTCTGATAGTGTTTGGCCATTAAATCAAGGAGCTCTGTTCCATGTCTGTCAAACATATTTAATAAATCTTTGTGGAATGCTGATCCTTCTTCTAGCCCTGTCGGGTTTTTAATTTAACCATTTGTATTATTAGTTAGATCCGCTTAACATTTTATTAAATGAATTGAACAGCAGACAAGCGGACAGCCGTTATTTAGACTGAAGTGAGAAAGAGAGGATACTGTCTTGACTGCTTTCTGCAGCTATTTTTGTTTGCGCAGTTTGAAATTTTCTTCTTGGCGTGTCTTATCAAAGTCAACTTGTAAGAGTAGAAAGGATGGTTTCAGTAGAGGAAGAATTTGTGGGGGAATGTTCAATATTGATGGATATGTTCCTTAGGAGGGGTTACCCTGATTCACTGATTCAGGAGTTAACTGAAGAAGTACAATCTAAAAGAAATAGAGGTTTTTATAAACCACTATTGAGTAGTAATAGAGTGCAGAGTGACACACAGGTTGAGTTAAACCAAAGTGATGGCAATACCAATGTAGTTTGCCACACTACGAACACTAACAAGTTCTCATTGAGTTTCATCATAACTTTTAGTATAGATGCATTAGACATCAAAAACATTCTAAACAAAAATTTGAACTTGTTGATGGGTGACTAAGGCCTGTTAAACAAGTTAGGGGAGCATCCCTCAGTAGTTTTTAGGAGGGTATGCAACCTGAAGAATTTGTTGAAAAACAGCAACCCTTGTTCAGTGAGACTCCCCGGCATGTATAAATGTGTAGGTTTTGCAAATACATGGATATAAAGCTTTATTATAAGAAATTTAAGATACTTCACAACTAAAAAAATTAACTGTAATTCTAGGATGATTATGTACCTAGCCCAATGTCAATCTTGCTCAGCTATCTATGTCAGCAAGACCGACAGTAAGTTGAAAGAACGTGTCTATGAACATATTTATAGCATGAACAGGGGCAAATGCCTTAGCTAGCACACATCCTCTACTCAAACACACGCTTTTAAATTCAGGGCCATTTTCCAAGTTACTCTGGACATCAGGAGTGGACCCAGTCCTTTATTATTAGAAAAACTTGAATTCATGTGGCAAATTCATTTAAATGCTTGTTGCTACCCAGTATTAAATAAGATGTATTCTATTTTATGCCTTTTAAAACTGAAGAGTTTGTTAAGATAAAGGGTACATATTTGCCTACATATATATAAAAAACAGAGTGAAGGTAACACTTTAGCTTGTTATAGAGCTACCACAGAAATTTGTTGTTGTGCTGCTATGTATTTTGAATTTTTTATTATTTCTAGTTGAAGTAATTTTAAATGTTTTCAAGCACATAGAGGACAACATTTTTGGAGGGAAGTGTGTAGTCATTACCCTAATTTCATCATGTGACTTTTTTTCAAGTTGTATTTAAGTCGGGATGTTTTTAGACATTTTTATCTGATGAAGTCCTGGTTACTAATCGGACAAAAAGTGCTTCATTGAATAAATCCTGTGTGGACTACTCATTTGGTTGCTTTTGTTGCTCTTTATTTTATTATTATTATTATTGGTTAGGGGCTAAAGACCAAACTATTGTCATTTGCTGGTAAATGGTTCTACAGGGAGGTCTGTTTGCAGAAGACATTTTAAAACCTTAGTTTACAGCTGAATTTTGTGTGTAAAGTCATAGGTTTCTCATAAACAAGTCCTAGCTCATGCAGATTTAGCTTGGTTATAAGGGGTCTAAATTATGTTTCTGCCTTTTTCTTCCTTGTGAGTACATTCTTTCTGCACTATCTTCTGTAACTTCCAGCATTCCCTATGCAGTAATGGTGCTTTTTTTTAGCCATACAGACATTAGTGCTCAACTCATAACTGACTGATTATTCATTATGTTGGGTGTAGTTTAATACCTGGCAAATACTACAGCAGTCAGGACAGTCTTTTAGACGAGTATGTCCAGAAGATAAAATATAATGTTTTAAGGGTTTACAATTTGATTGTAATATTGGGACTATGAATTGTTTATCTACTTCTGTCACTCTAATTACTGCTTTAAAGGACTATGTAATTCTTCTCGGTATATTCACTTGACATAGACTCACAATTCAGTTCTCTAGAATGACCACTGGATTTGAAATGTGGTAGTTCTCAATAATGTCTAAAGTGTTTAGAATGCATTTAGGTTTAAACAATATAAAAGCATGTTAACAATGAAATACTATAAGAGCTAAGTCCTTTTTTAGTTGTCAGAGCACTGCCCTGAATAGCATAGTTAATGTTTGATGCATATATCTTGCTAGGTGACACAGTATGAGGTACGAAAATTAATGTTTTATGCATCTCACTATATATTACTAATAAACACAGTTTATGGTAAAACTTATTTTGCATGAAACAGTATGTACTGTGACATTTGGTGGAATATTATGTAACCAGTCTGGCAGTTTGGTGCAGAATATTAGAATTATGAACTAGTAACATGACTCATCATGTTGTCGTTGGTTTGTTTACACCAGCTACCATTTTCTTATAGGAAGATTCTGATTATGCCACTTAACTAGACAGTGCTCCCATTTTACCAAGTAAAAGATGCACGTATCCTAATAGGTTTACCTAAGTAACAAATAAAAAAAAAAGCAAGACTACATAATATTTATTGTGTAGACTGTAGGCTGCTTTTCTTAATCTAAACTATACCAAGGATCATTATTGTGGCTAAAAAGGGCTCCAATGGTATCAGCCAAATTACCCAATTAAGAAACAAACAAACAATAAATACATACGCCTATGGTAGCTACTCTGGCATTTTGCAAAATTGCATTTAATATGACAAATCAGCTTCTACGTATACTAAGTGCCGTTTCATGGAAACTGCTGCAAATAAAAAAAAAAAACATTTTAATTTAATGACTAGTACGTGATAAGCTGAGCAGAGCCCCAAATATGAATTCTTCCACTGTAACTGTGCAGTGTACAACTAGTCATAATACGTGTAATTCTCAATGCTTCTTTACTTTCATCATACATACCTTTTCTGTCTGAATCATCAATTCTGCCCATTTATCTCTCAGCTGCTCAACTTCTGTTATTTCCTCTCTGGGTATTCTGAGTTGGTATGACCTAAGGAAAACACACAAGAAAGCTGTAGTCATGCATTAATCTAAACTATTATTTGTATTTCCCCAGGTAAAACAGCCAACATTCACTTCAAAATGATTATTTGAATCTTGCAATCTTTCTTGAGAATATTCCACACATTTAGATTTTACAGATTGTGATGGTCTTGGAATCTTTTTAAGTGGGGTAAAGCCTAAACTCTCTAAGATTAGTATATCTCTACTGAAACCACATTCATTTCCTTGCCGTATAAAATCACATGAGGTAATAACCATACCCATAGCTCTAAAATATGATATCATATCTCTTTAAAAGAGTAAACAAAAATCAAGTTAGACTTTGCTTGAAAATGAAAATTCCACTTGGGAAGTACATGGGCCTTCATGCATGCATGGCAGAAGACTTCCTATGAGCTCTCAGTGCTCTTACCGCAACCCCCTTATAGATTAAAAAATGGACTTAGCTGTGCTCTAAATGGTTGGATTCAGTGATGAAGGACTTCTGGATCACAGCTTCTCAGGGGGCAAACAAGGCAGATACAAAATGGTGGCAATGACAGAAAATGTCACAGAAGATATAAAAAAATAAAAAAGAAGTTTTGGAAACCCTATTGCTGTTGACAGGCCGCATTTAAAGGTGGAAGAATTGTATAGGGAAGATGTGCTGCACTTTTCCAATAATGGCTTGTGCTTCAGGGGTAGCTCTGCTAGGCTGTAAGGCATTGCCATCTAACACCCAGATCTAGTAGCAAAATGAAGCACTTGTGGATGGCAACAACAAGATGCACACATTTGCAAGCCAGACTACCACTTGGCTCTGTCCAGTTTGAATTCCTGTCCCTAATTCTTAAGAGTTTAAGTCACAAACCACAACATCATAGTTGAAATTTAAAGAATGAAAGTATAGCCCATTTCTCAGTGTGGGAGGAGGCATGTATTCAAAACTGTAGTGTTGGAGCATTCACCTCCGTTAATAAATAGTGGTAGATCCCTGTATTATTAAAACACGCCATGTCCCATTACTTTGAAGGCTGACTCTGCATTGTTTACATCAGTAAGCATTTCTGTTAATAACACTATTAGTAGACGGTCACTGATTACTTTCAGTTAATTTACTTAATTATTTGTTAACCAGGTATATGGGCTGGTCAACTGACCTTTTTCTGGCAAAGCCTCCATGGAAGAGAAATTAAAACTTACATGCACAGTTCAGATGGTATACACTACATGTGGGAAAAAATAAATTTAAAAGAGTAGCACTTAGCCATTATCTATAAAATGACTGCAGTCAAGAAACATATTCTCATTTTTCTTAATTTTTAAACTTGCCAGTGGTCTGTGACTGTGGACAGCAGAAAGTAACTGGTTCTAGCTAGTTGGGCAGGTTTTACACAATCTCTCTCTCTCTCTCTCTCTCCCCCTGTTTTAAGTCTAAAGGGGATCTGTTTAGTGAGACAGAGAGTGTGTATCTTTCTTACACATGAAATAAGTAGGTGTCCTGAGAGAAAACTGAAACTCCAAAACTGTAAGACTTGACAATGCCTTAACCTAATTTAAAAAAAAGTGTTTATGAGGTGCATGGCTCTGCTAGTCAGTAGTAGCTAATGTGGTATTTTTAGCAGTTCGCAATGATGGGTATGTGAATCTGAACCTTGATGAGTAATGCTGTTGTCTCTAATAGCCTTTGTGTGGATGCAAACAACATAACAGCTGATTAGTGTTTATTCAGAACTTGTTTCCGTGTGTCACACACAAGTAGAGGGAAATTTGTGGTATGGTGAAGCAGAAAGACACTTGACCTTGCAGAGGAAGTACAAGATCAGTTGATGATGAGCAATGATTGTCTTTTTTGCCAGGAAGGATGATTGAGAGAGAATTGTATGTGGTTTAGTTAACTGATATAGGAAAATGTTATGCTAAACTCTACTCATCTCTGTTGACAACAAAAGCAAGAAGGGGCACAATAGCTAGAGCAAGATTAGGCTGCTCTATGCTTTCACTGCTGTCAACAAAGTCAAACAGGATTTCTGCTGAGAGTGCAAATTGAAGGACAATGAGAATGTACTGTCTGTTTGTCCTGCAACCAGAGACAAGAAGAGGTACAGCTGAGAGAGCAACAACATGGGAAGTGGGGCTTTTCTGTGCCGGTCTGTGTTAACAGGTCTGGTGTGTGTGTGTGTGTGTGTGTGTGTGTGTGTGTGTGTGTGTGTGTGTGTGTGTGTGTGTGTGTTTGAATGAAACAAACTAAATGCATTAGTGTGACCTTTATTATTTTTATTTGTTCACAGTCATTTATCTGTGTACATACAGTAAAAGTAACTATAAATTGGAAGCACTTAAGCAGCCTGTGGATAAAAGGAAAACTAGAACACAGGGTTATATTAGGAGTGAGACTTAAAAGCATGCTACAGATGTAGTAGCAATAAACAATGTATAATTAGTGTAAGTCTGAACACAGTAAACAGTTATGGATTAGTATACAGTTGTTTATTTTATGCTTGATATGGTGAAGAGAAACAATTGGTTGCAAATAAGTGAGATGGAGCTGGTGGTGACTGCTGTTTGGATTGTGCTGCTGCAGCACTAACTTGAGCACACCTCCTGCTTATTCTATGGTTGTTTCAATGGTATTTATTACATCTTAGTTTGCTCTGTTGTATTCATTGTAGCTTGGATTTCAAGTCTTTTAACTTAAGTGACTTGGTGCTTCCAGACCAGTTGTTTACATTAGGAAGAAGGGTGCTTTCACACTGTGTGGTTGCAGGACACTGTAGTTTCATCAGCCCTGGGTTGAGAGGAGTCTTTTGGTTTAAGCACTTGGGCTTCCAGACCAGTTCTTATTTTTAGGAAGGTTTTACATTAAGAAGGTTCGTGGGTTTAAGACTTGAAGTGGTCTGCACTCTTGTGGGAGAAGCTGCTGGACTTGCTTTCTCCTGAGCTGGTTTATTTCTGGTTAAAAACTTTTATAGTGCCTGAATATTATTACTGTATAAAGGTTTTCTAGGTTCACATAGTTTGCTCTAGCAGGTTGCTAGCAGCTTTACTGAATCTAGCTTTGTTTTTATGCTTTATGTTTGTGGAAGCTAATTTTCCCTACTTCACAAATTTGTTTCATTCAGGATCACTCTTTTGCTTCTGTGGATTACTAGTGATATCTTTCCTGCTTACCTTTGTTTATTTCCTTGTTTCACTTCCTCAGTTTGCATTTATCACTTTGCATTTAGTTACTTGTACTACATTGCACTCAAGTTACCTGGCACTTGCTCATATTAGAAAGCAATTATATAAGTCAGCACTAGAAATTAAAAACACTACACAGCTCACTCCCATTGGCCCTTGTTTTCCAATCCCTCTGGTCCCAATATTATTCTAGCGAACCCAAAGGTCATCCAGCAATCTCCTCACGGTGTTTTGGTGGCCCTGGGAATCTTGAGGTAATGTTATATCAACCTCA
This sequence comes from Protopterus annectens, assembly GCF_019279795.1. Lineage (NCBI taxonomy): Eukaryota > Metazoa > Chordata > Ceratodontiformes > Protopteridae > Protopterus > Protopterus annectens. The sequence goes on along the minus strand of NC_056726.1, from coordinate 118,668,359 downwards.
TCTTGTGTCCCACAACTTGTTAATCCTCCCACATATTCCACCTACTTGCGACCACTGGACAGGCAATATCAGCCAAACTGGAGCAAGAGCAGACTCAACTCAGGACTGACTACACAGAATCAAGGGAAGGCAACTACACACCACACACTCACACGCAATGCTACCCTCCACTGAATCACACACACTTAAACACACAACAGCATACTCATTAAAAAATTACAGAATTTACCTAAGCAGCATCTGCCTCCAAGCAAGACACCAAACAAAGCAAACCTCTCCAACACCCCACCAATCAATAAAATCCCACCAGCAGTGTGCAAGCAAAGCAGAAATCCAAGGCCACAGCCACATGCAACTCACCACTACTTGTCATGGGTGACTCCTTAGTCAGAACTGACATGTCACTCACCAGGAGGAACAAAGGAGAGGGTCACACAAAGCTGCTCATGACTGGCTAGAACGCCACATAACACAAGGCCTCTTCAGGCCTCGGCGGCAAGTACATATGGCACCCAGTCATTTGTCCAACACATAAGAGCCACCTGACCTCCCCTCTCCCTGGACTACATGAAGAGCACATAGAGGAGCTCTCCTCCATTGTAATGCAGGCATGTATGACCCCCTGGAGACATTATCCTTCCTTCACAAAATGAAGTGCCCAAATATAGAGACATTATGATCAGCAGTAACCAATTGGCCCAGACTCCATGATGTCATTCTCTTGAGTGGAATGTCTGCTGTCTGCCAGAAGCTTGAGTGTTCATAACAAGCCAATTAAGGATATTGACGGCACTGTTCACCCTGGGATTCCTGATATTGGCTAAGGCTCTTACCCACCCCCACCTGGCTAGGCAAGGCCTGCAAGGCTCAAATTAAACCTACCACCTAGGCACAAATGGGAAAGAACTGAGGAGGCCTGCTGCTCAATGCTCAGTAGTCCTAAATCTCTGCTGATCAATGCGCACAGGGAAACTTGGAAAGATGGAGAACATCGAGACTCTGTTAGCAGCAACTGAAACCTTAATCAAGGCTGTCATTCAAACCACATTGTGGGTTTTGCTGAATATCCCCCAAAACCCGCATACACTTTAAAAGTGACACCACAAAAGGAGGTGTATCCATATTCATAAAGGACCACTGTGCACCTCCAACCGCTTCCGGAGCATACAGCTTACCATCCAGGCATAACTAACAGCTGGCAAAACTGCTCACCATCGCCTACAGCATGCTACAGACCAGGCTCAACTACTCAGAGACACACAGTCTGTGCTGTAACAGGGGAGGTATAACTCTCTCCAAACACCACTGGGCACTGTGAACACTACCGAATATAGACTAGGAACATTACTCAAGTTCATAACTTCAAAGCCATGGTCGGGTTATAGACTGGGAACATTACTCAAGCAACAGCTAAGCACTGTTCCAAGGAGGAGAACATATACTCAAATATATCAGCACTCATTAGTACATTCAATGCTCCCAAACGAATTATATAATCGGAAGGTGACATTCCACATAAACTAATCTCACTGGAAATCATCTCGCCCCACCCAAACAGAAAAGACCATGAACCCCACTTGAAAAAAGCATCCTTCACAACTCTCACAGCTGGGTTGGTAGAAGATAAGACCCCCAAGCCCTAGGAAGGCACAACCCAAGCTACGGAAGCCCTTACTATCCCAAGGCCCTTACAAATGAGGACTGCACAAATCAGGCAAAGAGGAATAAAACGAGACTCAGGTCTGGTGGACCCCAGCCATTAACAAACTAAACAATAAAAAGGAGGAGAAAGCTATTACATGATAGAACAAAACATAACTCAGGAACTGATCATTTATTGGTAAAAAATCCATAACTCATAAAACAGCATTTAGGCATTTTTTGAGAAATATTGCCATCTCGCCAGACAAATCATAACAAATTTTTTTCAATATGTGTTAGGAACACAGGTGGAAACTCCCCAATAATATTCAATTAGTCCAGAATGAATTAAAAATACAATCAATCACAGACATTGCCAACATACTGGCAACATACTTACAGACAAACTCACCCTACTCCCCCTAAAGGAGAGATAACTATCCCAGCCCAGTGTAGCCTCAGGACATCTCAAATCTGCGCGGAGTAGCCTGGAAAGCTGTTAAAAATCGCACACAGCATCAATGGGACCAACATGGTGTCCCCGGCTGTCAGTGCTAATGGCACCCAAAGGTGAGGAACCCACACATGAGAGCAGCTGTTTAAATTAATCTCACACGTTAGGGATCGTGCCCAATCTCTGCGTCTACGGCAACTGTGGTCCCACTCCCTAAAGTGTGAAGCCTCTGGACCTAGTATTACACGGTGGCTCATACAAGTCTAGTTTGCAAAGCTGGAAGGAGGGAGCAGTGGAGAAGCTAATAAAATGAGATATCATACACTTGCTATAGGGACTTGCCACCCAGCTTAGCGACCAGGGACGCTTCTCAGTTTGGGATCATCAAGTCTGCTGAACCGGCACTTCTTCAAGAACATTGATGAAGGCAGGCAGTCCATACAGCCTACCTTGTACTTGCAAGGCTGACCGACTAATACCCACACAGGTGTGGCAGAAAAACTACCAGCTTAAATGTAAACCCATATGTCACAATGGGTTGCGACACAATAATAAGGACAGAACCCACAGGGTTAGAGTTGCTGGCTGTGTCAGACTCCTCAGACGGGTCTGAGACAAGTCCGGTCACACACAGGGTCCTTTCCTTGCCTATTGTTTCTACTCACTTCTCTCAGAGGTACAGGCCAACATGGGAGGACTTTGGCTGACAAGCTTACAGACTCTGCAAAAGACTGAAGCCATAGTGGAAGATGCATCGCTGAACGGATATCCTTGGGAAGGGACTCACTTGGAAACAGATTTGTGGTGCCAGAGCCAAAGCCGGAAGTTAAAGCCAAAAAATGTATAGTCATACCCATACGGGGAAAAACAAGGTAACCCCAAGCCCCCATGGGGGTGGCAATCCTAACAACACAGAAGGGTTAAGCTACCAGGACCCACCAGGTTGACAGTGAGCTTCTTTGACACTCACTTTACATTGAGTGTTAGGTTAGAAAGACCTTCTACATTGCCCTGAAGGATCAACAAGGCCATCAAGATCGAGAGAGTGGGTCATTGTGATCCTGTACTCTCATCAGACCCACCAATGATATTTATTCCCATTCCATTCGGGATGTATCTCATGATACAGCAGCAATTGGACACCCCAAAGTTCCTCACCAAAGGATAAAGGGACTCCAAATCGTCATGGGACACCCAATTGAAGAAACTCCAGCCAAATTCAAAGCATACCCGTCTGCTCAGGAAGGTGACATGTGCCTGACAGACAAGGCATGCAGCCATGTCCAACCCGAATTAATGGGACATGCACCGCCCCCAAAATCAAAATCCCACCAAAACCATAGCGACATAAACCTTGCACCTTATATACGATAAACGTATAGGAGGAGGACTGAGGGATACTCAGAGACTCCTATGCTGTGGCGCTGTGGAATAAAAATGATAAAGTCCAGTCCATGTGAGGCCACAGAGTTCACTGAGAAATCTAGACCTGTGGTGGGAATCGTGGAGTTTACGGGTTTACCATGGGAATCATCTCTGTGTCACTGCTGGACAGAGCAACACATAAAACTAATTTTTTTTTTTTTTTTTTCTATATGGGGTAGGCGTAAGAAAAAAAGACTTAAACTAGGCTTAAATGCACCTTAGGGCAGATAGCCTAGTATAAACCTATGAACCTATGAACCTATGAACTTCTAAGCAAGGTGGCACTGCAGGAAATGACTGATTGAGCAGGGCAAACTGGAGTGGAGCAGGGCAGTATTACAGCACATTTAATTTTGAACATGGTTACAGTTTTACAAAAGTAGCTAATACACTACTGCGCATGGTTAATAGTATTTCAACAGTAGTCTTCCCTTTCAGAATATGTGGCAGAGTTAATCTGAGAAAGAAAGTTTGTTTCAGATATCTAAGGTGGCCATAGCAATTTTATTGACAGAATACACTTCAGATGGCCAGTTGTGAGCAATTAAATGAAAGCTATGGCTATAGTAATGTATTCCAGCTTGTTTCATTCACAAAACATACTGGTTCTTCCAAGCCACTTTAATCACAGGCTGATTTAGTGCTGCCAACTTAGTCACTTTATTGACTGAATATACTCAGATGTATAACTGTGAACAAAAAAAAAACAACAAATAATAATAAAGGTCACTCTACTGCATTCAGCTTGCTTCATTCAAACACACACACCAGACCTGTCAAGACAAATTAATGACTGTTTAAATGCAACAAAACAACTGCAGGGATCAGTCACTTCCTCCACAGTCTGCCTTTTTCATCACCAGTTATAGCCACTTTACTGACTATATACCTAAGATATTTTAAAGTGATCAAATAAATCAGCAAATAAACAATTAGTGGCCATAGTGATGTGATGGAAGTCATTGCTGTCACACACATTTGGAGTGCAAGCCATTGTAATATCCATGAACATGCACTTGTATATACACACACAGACACACACACACACACACACACACACACACACACACACACACACACACACACACACACACACACACACACACACACACACACACACACACACCAATTACAATAACTTAATGATTACATATATCTTATATGTCTGATGATTAAATAGGTGAATAAAAAAAATAATATACAAGTAATATTTCAGCTTATTACTGTCACACAGATACAGTGCAATCCATTGCAACCCCCAACACACACACACACACACACACACACACACACACACACACACACACACACACACACACACACACACACACACACACCACAGACATATGCATACATGGGATCACTGATTACAACTGCATTATTGACTATGCATACCTCAGATGTCTGACTGTGGGAAAATAAATGCATTAGTAAATACCTACATAAGTACATAATAGCCACAGTAATTTATTTCATTTTGCTGCTATAATACACAGAGTGACCATATCTCTGCAACTCCCCTCACCTACACTCACACATTCAATTTCACCAGTTAAAATCCCTTTATTGATTGTGTGGACTGCAGATGTCTGACTGTGTTGAAGCAAATGAATAAAGAAATAAATAATATGGTTACAAAAATATATTTTAAATTGTTGTCACATACATATAAACAGTGGAACCCACTGTAAGTCTCATGTCCCTCCCCAAACAAAACAGTATAAAAATACATACTGTCCTGCAGGTTGAGTGGCAGTGGCAGTGATGAACAGAAGTGCACAGTCAAATAATGTCCTCAGCACACAGTAGAGAGCAAACTACAGTATTATTTCACTAAAAAGTATCTAAACAAAAGCATGTCCCCCATGCTCATACCAGAGTCTATGCAAAGCTGTTCTTTTACTTTTCATTCAGAGTAACTCAGACATTAATCACTTAAGGTAGCTTAAGGCAATGGAAAGTGGCTGTTCACTGATTTGTCTACCAACTCAATCAGACCCAGATGAAATGCCATTTCTTTAGTTTTCATCCCTCCTTCTCTCCCTCCAAAAATGGCAGGAGAACATATTATAAGGATTAGTCATGTCAGTCTATACCAAAGAGTAAGTGAAAAGGCTGAACTATTTATAAAACAGACCATCAGATAAGCCACATTGTTCTTTCTTTTAAATAAGTCAGTACTCCACACAACCATGCATGTTTGGAGTTCTGTGTCCCAAGAACTGAAATGTCAACTATTTTCAGAAAAATACATGCATATTCCAAACAATTTTTCATTTTGCAGAGATACAGTCCAGCAGCCCATTACCCCAAGTTGACCTCAGATATGGGAATATATAAAAGAAATTATGCTGGGGAGACTAATAGGGAAGAAGAGGTGAATGAATTGAGGTAAAGCCCAGTGTAGTGAGCAGAACCTGGGATGGTGGTTTGTAGGATGACGTTGGTGATCAAGAAGAGGAGGAGGAGTGTGAGGGTAGCACCAGGGATCAAATGGTGGAAATTGAAAAAGTGTAATTGTGAGGTGGAGTTCAGGGATGAGTTAGGACAGGCACTGGGTAGAAGTGAAGAGTTACCAAATAGCTGGGTAACTACAGCAAAGCTAGTAAGGGAGACAGCTAGAAAGGTGTTTGGTATGATATCTGGACAGAGGAAGGAAGACAAGGAGACATGGTGGTGGGATGAGGAAGTACAGGAGAGTATACAGAGAAAGAGGTTGGTGAATAAGAAGTGGGATTGTCAGAGAGATGAAGAAAGTAGACAAGAGTATAAGGAGATGAGGTGCATGGCAAAGAGAGAGGTGAGGAAGGCTAAGGATAAGGCATATGAAGAGATGTATGAAAGGTTGGAGACTAAGCAGGGAGAAAAGGACTTGTACCAATTGGCTAGACAGAGGGACCGAGCTAGGAAAGATGTGCAGCAGGTAAAGGTGATAAAGGATAATGAGGGAAACATACTCATAAGCGAGGAGAGTGTGTTGAGGAGATGGAAATAGTACTTTGAGGGGTTGATAAATGAAGAGAATGAGACGGAGAGAAGGTGGGATGATGTGGGGATAGTGAATCATAAAGTACAATGTATTAGCAAGGAGGAAGTAAGGATAGCTATGAAGAGGATGAAGAATGGAAAGGCTGTTGGTCCAGATGACATACCTGTGGAAGCATGGAGGTGTTTAGGTGAAATCGCAGTGGAGTTTTTAACCAGATTTTTAATGAAATCTTGGAAAGTGAGAGGATGCCTGAGGAATGGAGAAAAAGTGTTTTGGTACTGATTTTTAAGAATAAGGGTGATGTGCAGTGCTGTAGTAACTACAGAGGGATTAAACTTGATCAGTCACAGCATGAAGTTATGGGAAAGAGTAGTGGAAGCTAGGTTAAGAAGGGAAGTGATGATTAGTGATCAGCATTATGGTTTCATGCTGGGAAAGAGCACTACAGATGCAATGTTTGCTCTGAGAGTGTTGATGGAGAAGTACAGAGAAGGTCAGAAGGAGTTGCATTGTGTTTTTGTAGACTTAGAGAAAGCATATGACAGGATGCCTAGAGTGGAGTTGTGGTATTGTATGAGGAAGTCGGGAGTGTCAGAGAAGTATGTAAGAGTGGTACAGGATATGTACGAGGGTAGGATGACAGTGGTGAGGTCTGCGGTGGGAGTGATGGATGCGTTTAAGGTGGAGGTGGGGTTACATCAAGGATCAGCTCTGATCCCTTTCTTATTTGCAATGGTGACAGATGAGACAGGAGTCTCCGTGGACTATGATGTTTGCAGATGACATTGTGATCTATAGTGAGAGTAGAGAACAGGCGGAGGAGACCCTGGAGAGATGGAGACATGCTCTAGAGAGAAGAGGAATGAAGGTCAGCAGGACTAAGACAGAATATATGTGTGTGAATGAGTGGGAGGATAGAGGAATGGTGAGGATGCAAGGAGTAGAGGTGGTGAAGGTGGATGAGTTTAAATACTTGGGATCAATAGTTCAAAGTAATGGTGAGTGTGGAAGAGAGGTGAAGAAGAGAGTACAGGCAGGATGGAGTGGATAGAGAAGAGTGTCAGGAGTGATTTGTGACAGACGAGTACCAATAAGAGTGAAAGGGAAGGTCTACAAGAGGGTAGTGAGACCAGCTATGTTATATGGGTTGGAGACAGTGGCACTGACAAAACGGCAGGAGTTAGAGGTGGATGTGGCAGAGTTAAAGATGTTAAGATTTGCACTGGGTGTGACAAGGGAGGACAGGATTAGGAATAAGTATATTAGAGGGTCAGCCCAGATTGGAAGGTTTGGAAACAAAGCCAGAGAGGCAAGATTACACTGGTTTGGACATGTGCTTAGAAGGGATGCTGAGTATATTGGGAAGAAGATGCTAAGGATGAAGCTACCAGGTAACAGGAAAAGAGGAAGGCCTAAGATAAGGTTTATGGATGTCGTGAGAGAGGACATGCAGGTGGTTGGTGTGACAGCGCAAGATGCAGAAGACAGGAAGAAATGGAAACAGATGATCCACTGCGGCGACCCCTAACAAGAACAGCCGAAAGAAGATGAGTGAGCAGAACCTGAACACATTTCAAAAAGCAATTGATTGCTGCAAGCAGCAACAGAAATGACCACCTTCTGTATGCATAAGAGTTATTCCCTCTGTCTAGATTATCAAGATTAATTTATGTGGGAGTAATCTGAATGATTTATAGCCAAAATAGTATAATAAGTCCTTCAGAAATTTTACATTATGGAGTTCTTGTTTAACAAAATTTACTACAACAAGCTGCAAGATAATGAACTACGAAAGCTGAATGCAAACTTCAGCTAAGAAAACTCTGAATGAGAACAAACAGAGAAAGACTGAGAGTGCTAATAAACTTATTTGGGTTGATTATAATTAGACAGTGTGAATTCCATCCCCATTTAGGAGCAGTGTGTGTGTGTGTGTGTGTGTGTGTGTGTGTGTGTGTGTGTGTGTGTGTGTGTGTGTGTGTGTGTGTGTGTGTGTGTGTGTGTGTGTGTGTGAGTATGTGTGTTGGGGGGGCTTTACCCCAAACAGAAAGAGAAATTTATGATTTGGCTTCTGAATTATGGGTTTATGAAAGTCACATTTGGTATTATCTCTAGTGGCTACATATTCTCTGCACTCATAAAATATTAAAAATGTGTATCAGTGGATCAGTCCGCACATCTTAGAGATATTTGGAGAATCCTATCAGGTAGACCATGTGGTCCATGTTTTTCTTATCCTATTTTTAGGATATTACTCCTATTTATGCTGTCATTACAGATCTTCATTCTGTTATGGTGCCTTTCAATAAAATCCCCAGTTTGTTCATGTATCTTCACAATATTAGTGCTCTGCCATTGTTTTCCAAAGTGAATATTGAAATGATGTTGTCATGTTATGGTCCTGCCTTCTTACACTTTCTGATCTTGTTTACATAAATAAATGTCTGTCTGCCTCTTCCTCTACTCTGACATATATCTAAAGAAGAATTTACTTTTCTTTTAATAATGCTTAACCAATTGTCTTTCAAAATGAATTGCATCAGTTTCTGCAGCCTTTGTACTTTCTCCTTTGCACTTCATCTTTTCATTCTCCCAACGTATTCCTCTCACTGTCTGCATGAGTTGTCCTTAGTCCTAATTGCTAGTTTTTAATCTTTATCCAGCCACATGTCTGTACCATACCAGTTTGTATGAATCGTTCCCAGTGTATCTCCTGACTCTTCTTTTTTCCTTCGGTGCTTTCATTCATCTATAATCTTTACTCCTAACTCACTGTAATAACTCCTTCAGAAATTCTGCTTCGTGGTGTTATTATTTTATTCTTCTTGTATGAATTATTGCTAACTACTTTTAAGTATGAATTCAATATATGTTAATCATTTTACACTCAGTTTTTTTAAGGAATAGTACTTGAATTTCTCCCAAGAATGTGTTTTTGTAGATTTACATATGAATTCACACGCCCCCTATTTATTATATACCAAATCCACAGGCGCAGCACAATGGAGAAAAGGTAAAAACCCTTTAAGAGTACATTGTCATTTCACAGTATGCAATACACTGTAATAAAACTCACTACAACATTAAATTTATTAGACTAAAGACCACAAATGGAAAAGTCAGAAACAAAGTGTAGGTAAGCCATGTTTCTATATTTATTTGCATTAGCCCATCTCATGTCTGATATGAGTATTCAGAATGGTTCATATACTGCCTTATCAAGTAAAAATAAACATATATAAAAATATTTTGCTTCCCACTATTACAATGGCATACAACTGAATGTAGGACAGTTTATAGAAGATGACATTACCAGTGCCAACTTTGATGCATCCCATTGTATGAAAGTGCTATAAGGTTTAAAATGGGCTACATCCAGGATATCCTTTACAGGCAATATATCCCCACACCCCACAGGTATAAGGCATTCTCAGTGAAAGCAAACATTTGGAGAGGTGGGCATATTTCCATTCCAGCAGTATTATGATAATTTCTGTATGAAGGAGCAGATTTCAACATAAGGTCTACCAGCTGTATAATCAGATATGATTTATATAATGACATATTGCTTGTTTTTGTTCAGCTAATATTCCCTTGCCCTCATATGAAGCCTATCCCTATTATTTTATAAAATACTACTACTATTAAACACATAAATAAATATTAATGATAATAAGAAATTCTTGACTACAGGTATATAAAGTCTGGGTAATTAGCCCATTAACCTATAGAAGTATTTCTAGACACATTGTATGCCTGCTCTGTGGTACCCAAACAGAGATTAATTCTTATTGTGTAAAGAGCCGTGTGGTAAAGTAGTGATAATGATCTAAGATTAATAAAGCAGTTTTAATCTACTTTTTAAAGTGAAAATGGCCATGTCAGTAGCAAAAACAGCTTGATTTTTTCACAATGTGTTCAGTTTTATACGTCTGAGACTTGACTGTATAGAGACACAATGGCAACATGTGATTTTGTGCTGAACTACAACTCTGAAAGTGTATGTCTGTGTGATATACTTACCTGAGTTGCTCATACTTTGCCTCAATAGGTTGATATATGTCATCAATTTTATGCTGCATATCCTGTAGTTCCTCCAACAAGCTGAGAGAATCATTTAATTGTTCCAGAGTCAAAACATCCTCAGTTAACATATTCTGAGCTTTCTGCCTGTACTTCAAAGCACCATCCAGCTGTTCCTATACAAAATATAAATTAACATCAGAAACATTTATTTAAAGATAAAACCATCACAAATCATCGCTATTGCACTAAGCTAGAGTAAAGTTCTGAAAAGTGCCACATGATAGTAGATGATACAGCTCCAGCTATAACATCACGTGCTACATTTAACATATTAAAGATCAGTTTTAGATTCAAGCTAGAATCAGAGAAGCTGCAGCCAACTGGCATAGAGAGTCAGGGGTACTGTATGACAGAAGAATGGCAAAGAAGCTGAAAAGTAAGGTGTACAAAACAGTAGTGCAGCCAGTAGAAACCTGGGCAAAGAAGGCAGAGCAGTTCAGGAAGTAAGAGGTGATGGAGATGAAGTGCCTGAGACAGGCGCTAGGGTGCACACTGTGGGACAAATGAAGACATGAGAACATAAGAGCAGAAGCTAATGTAGCTACAAGTACAGAGAGAGACAAAGAGAACAGATTACAGTGGTTTGGGCACGTGCAGCAGAGCAGAAGACAATCTGGTGAAGAAGATTTGGGGCAGACAGGAAGAAGGCAAGAGGAAATGAGGGCATCCAGCAAAGAGGTGGATACGTTATGTGAGAGAAGACCTGTGATAGTCATGTATGAATGTTGAAAAAGGTAAGAGAGTGGCACTGAATAGAGAGAGATGGCGGCAGTTGACATGACACTCTGAACCCTTGAAAAAAATGGGAAAAGGAGAATTGATGATGATTTTGGTTTCAACCCACCTCTAGATCCCAGACCAAGTAAAGAACAATGCTCTGGTTTTCTGGTAGAAGAATCTGTTCCTGTCAGCTCATGAGTGGCTTCCATTCAGGGACCTAGGTAATCCTGATATAAATGTTCATCTAGCAGTGCTTTAACATCATAGACTATATGACTGAAGAACAGCCTAGGCATACCAAGACACAAATAAGTGTGGCAGAAAATGACTGATACTCCAATCAGTGTGAGCACTTAAGTACATATGTATTGATAAAGTTACATAATCCACTGGCTTTCTGGGGGGGGGGGGTCTTCCACAGTCTCTCAGTCTCTGTTCTCTGTATTTTTAGCACTTACATTTTGATGGACATTTTATATACCTTTGGTTAAGTCTGGCAGTTGGTGAAGAGAATTAAGGCTATGAGCTGTTAACAAACAACTTCCTGTGGTGCAGGGTTTCATTCCCCCAGCCTTCATTTGCCTATTATCTGACATGGTCAAGGCTCTAATGGTCTCCTGGACTGCATGCTTAGTAACTACCAATAAACCTGCCTATACCCCAAGTGAATTTAAAGCTGTTTACATCACTACAATCTACCACTACTGTCATAAGCCATTCAGTGCCTTTGTTACTCTTCCTTTTAAAGCATATTTCCTGAAAACATTGCTAATCATTCCTGTTAACTTCCACACACACACCATGATTCCATTTCTTCTGTGTTCCCTGATCGTAAAAAGATAGTTTCAGTTAATCCGGGCAATCTGAGATGTAATTCTTTCTGAAAATGTGAAGATTGTATCCTGGACTTCCTGTTTTCATGCAGCAGTGAGTAGATACTTGTTGAGCTCCTAGGGCTTGAGACAGCAGTCAAGACAATCAATAGGTTTAGCCAATAAAGCTTTAAAAATGGTAAGACTGAGGAATACGTTGTGCAATTTTCATATATGTATAATCTAAGAGTGACTTCTGCAGAGGGCATTAATACTACTCCAGAGGTTAAAGTAACCCCAAGGGAGGTGGATAACTAACTACACGTGAATGTTAATTCAGAGGTACACTGAGGGAGGTGTTCTAGAAGATGGTGGCCAACCCAGTCACACTGGTGGTAATCTATAGCATGCAGCACTAGGAGTTTCATTCAGCAAAGGGGGTGGAGAAGTTGGCTTGGGAGAGTGATCCCATTCCAATAAAAAAAAAAAAAAAGTATGTATTTCCTCATTTATGTAGTTAGCTAGGTACGTAGGTAGACTACATGAAAGGGTATCAGTTTCAGCTAAGACAGAGTAAAAGCATCACAATACATTTTGACAAAACATCTTGGGGTGTGATCATTTTGAGAAGTGAAACAGTAGCCACATTCCACAGTTTAAAGAACTTCTAAAGAAATGTGAAAATGAACGTGATAACTCTTATTTCACGTTGGTAAATATTATATACGGACAAGTATTATGGATTTAAAGTGAATGAGTGAAGATAAGCAGCAGCTTGAGACAGAGAGGTATAAGAGGTGAGCAGTCAGATGGTGATTGTGTATCAGCTGGGTGCTTCTGTTAATCATCATATGTTGGCTATACAGTCCTCAGACCCGAAGGCTGCCAAGGAACAGTTTCATTAACAGCCATGTTGTATAGCTCATTACCCACCCAGGCATCGGCTTTAGTTTAAATAAATATATAATGTCAGAGAATCTAATCTTGCAGGATATTTTTTACAATAGTCTGGTTAATGTTTGAGTGATGTTTGTTTCTGATATGTGTTCGTTTTTTACTAATGTAAATGTTTATGTTATTATACCTGTGAGCTCTGTGGCTGGTTGTTGCAATCAAGTCCTCAGTGATTTGCCAGAAAAACAGAAATTTTATGAGGAACAGACCAAACATATGAGGCAAACATCTGGACAGTTGACAACTATGCCCTAAAGTATCTACAGTGCATGGAAAATAGTTTTAACATCTTGCATTGATGAGGGTAACTTAGATGCCTCACAGAAGGTACATGTTTGGTGAATATCCTTTGAGCATTTTCTATCTTAAGTTACTGTGTACTAGTATATATGCAAAAGGTATTATTAAATTCAGGAATTAGACAGATATATGTTTTATAAAGATGTGTTAGTCTGTGGGTGGCCGTGCTGGTGCAGCAGTTAGTGTTGTCACCTCACAGCAAGAGGTTCTTCAGTTCAATTATTAGCTGGGGTGCTTTCTATGCAGAGTCTGCATGTCCTCCCTGTGGTCACATGGGTTTCCGCTGGGTGCTCCGGATTCCTTCCACATTTCAAAGACATCCTGCAGGTGGATTGGACACTCTTAATTGGCCCTAGGTATGTGTGTGTGTGTGTGTGTGTGTGTGTGTGTGTGTGTGTGTGTGTGTGTGTGTGTGTGTGTGTGTGTGTGTGTGTGTGTGTGTGCTTTCTGTGAAGGTTGGGTGCCAGGCTGGCAGCTGGACACCATAAAAACACCACTGCCAATTGTTCTGCAGATGGAAGCAGCCGAAAGGTAAAAGATGTGTTAAACTGTGATTGTCTCTTAAGGAAGTAGATTTATGAAAGAGTCCTAAATGACGAAGAGCCCTTTTCCTTAGACTGTTTACATGATTGGCAAATGAAAATTCATGTGTAATCAAAATTCCAAGATCTTTATATTTATTTACCAGGCAGTAAGTTTAAGTGACAACAATGTTATGGTAGGATTCCTAAACTGTAGTACCTGGCAGTCATTTGTACTAAAGTGTAAGCCTGTTGTTATTGCCCATGCCAAGAACTCTTCCAGAAATATGTTAATTTGTTAATAATACTTGTCGGTATTAGCAATGAAAGCTGTCTTACAGTTATCTGCATATTCAGCAAGCCAGCTCTGTTCGTTTGATGGAGTGGTGGAGAAAAGCAAATTATAAAGAAATGGCTCCAAGACTGAGCTTTGCAGAAGGCAAGTAGACTGAGGCTAGCAATTAGAGTTGGGACCTTGAATAGAAAAGCAATGAGTTCTAAAGACAACATATTCTTAATCTAACTCACTAAGGAGGGGTCATGTCTGTAGCTCTTTAAAACATTGTTAATAGATTTGTGGGGTAGATATCTAAAGCTTTGACAAAATATACGAAAATAATTCCTACTTCCAAATTACAATCATGTGCACTTTGTACCTCGATCATAGAATTCAATTCGATTTGTTAGTGTAAACTTCCCTCTACTAAATACATGTCGGTATTAAGTCAGTTATGATTTTGTGGTTCATATTAAAAAGTAAGTTCAAAAAAGATTTCTTAAAGCATTTGCAAATTACTGAAGTAAGACTAACTGGTCTATAATTAGCCACATCCAGTTTGTTACAATTTTAAAAATTAGTGAGATGACAGATTTTTTCCAAAGCAATGGAACTTTAACAATTATCTAGCAGTTTAAGTATTTTATGTAAAATATTGTTAATAACTAGACTTTGTCACCAGAGTAGTACATAATCCAGCAATGGTGGACAATAGTGTACACGAGTGTGTCTGATGTATATGTGGAGACTATATAGTGAAATATATGCACTTTACATATAGCTACAGACCACTGTAGATAGTGACTGTCCAGCAGTGGCAGATCCACATAAGGATCCCTGGGGATGCATATGTGCATGGCTGGTAGAGTATGTACACTGGTATAGAAGCTTGGGCATAGGTACTACAATGCACTGTGTGTGTGTGTGTGTGTGTGTGTGTGTGTGTGTGTGTGTGTGTGTGTGTGTGTGTGTGTGTGTGTGTATATAGACACACACAGCTCTATATATAAACTCACAAATAAACATAGCATTATATTATTTGCTAAAAGGACAGGGATATAACTGTGTGTCTAGACGCACACTCCTAAGAAAGCTTGTACATGACTTATAGGGCAGAGCAACTGTGTGCAATTAGCTGGTATGTGTTTATTTTTGACAAGGGCCCAACTATAAAGAAATAGTATGGTATAGTATGGTATAATGAAATATAAAAATAACACTGACTTAACACCACAGAAATCTGTGTGACTTTTTTGCATAGCTGGCCTTCTGACACTGCTTCCCACACACTTTCCCATCCATTGCATTGTACTTGGTATTAGTCCATGTACAACATGGAACATTTTACATAACATGCCTGGATTTTCAGGCACACTCCACTAATTTTCACTTCCACCATTCACTGTTTTGATGCCGGTTCCATGTCTTAGAAATGGGTGCAGGCAATATAGCTGAGCTCAATGGGATTTGTGTTTTATCATTACAACCCTCCACATCGGTGGGTCTTGGTTTGATGGACTGTGGTGTGTGTATAGGTAGGTATGCTGGCGAAGTGATTTCTTACCATGAGAAAAAAGTTTGCTGATGTGAACATTTGATGAAGGGCTGTTCGATGATGTTGGTTTGATGAATAGCCGTTCAGGGTAAGTAAACTTTGATGCAGTGCTATAGACCCGTGGTGAACACCAGCATTATGTTTAATATTCTGCACTGCTGTTTTCTCCTGGACATCATTACCATATATTTTACAGTTGGATATACTGATACTGTGCTTTAAATTAATACGTCATTTGTTTTAATTGTAGCAAAATGTCATTGCGTACTATTATGCACTCTTCACATATTGTTTTGCAATAAGTCAATATTGTGATACAGTCTGCAAAATTTGATGAAAAACTGTATGTTGGGTATTAAAGCCTGTTTGTGACATACCAAATTTTGTTTGGCTCTTAGTTGACGTACTGCCTTTTTTTCTGCATAAACACATTTATTGGTCGGACTGGAAATGTGTATGTTAAGTAACTGGTGAGAAATTATTCCAATACCTTGCATACTAGAGGTGTGGCTAGCTCTTTTAGTGCACAATGACATCCCCTGTTTATGGACAAAGAAAACTCTTCTGCTTCTCTCCTTATCATTAGCCTTGTCTCCTAAAACTTGAGGACCAAAAAAAAAAACTTATTTTGAAACAGTAACAGCTTGCTACGAGCAGCTTCTACAATTTATGCCGCTCACAGGTCAGTAATGTGCTTCCATTCTAATGGCAAATGCAATACTTGCACAAATGCCAGTAATGCACCTGGGGCAGTGCCCCCTTTGCCCCACCCTAGCATTGCCTCTGATACATCTTGCAAAGTACAGTTAGAGGTACGTATACCAGAGTCACTGGTAGGGTGGGCAGAAGGGGGCACCCTCCCCAGGTTTAAGGCATCATGGGACATGAATACCATGATCAGCAGTCTATTTCAGTTTTATGTTAGGTGCTTTTAAACAAAACACATAATACAATGAAGCAATAAAATACATAAAACATTAATAAAATCATTAAATAATGCAATAAGTAGACAAGTAAGGTTGGACAGCAAAGGGCTAATGTAGTTCTAAAACACCAGCATTAAAATTTAAATGAAATCAGCTAAAAACAGGTAATGGCCTCAAAAGTCAAAATTAGTTAAGAAGTAAAATCATACAACTGTCAATAAGTAATTCCTGCACCACTTCAATAATGCATCCTAACCCTGCTATTGACCCTAACCCTAACCTCACATACCTTACCTTAGAAAACCTCTTTCCATAGCACTATAACTACTCATGATAATCAGATACCCACTACATACTGCAACAGACATACCAACACTAAATCTATCCTAATACCTAGCCCTCACTTTAACCTTGACATGCTAACATTTGCCCCAACACCAATGATCATACAATTACAAGATTCCATTTTAATCAGTGTTATAAGCAGATTTATTTAATGTAGGCTAGGATAAGATGGAATGTATATTAGATCACTTTTTTCAATCAGTCATATTTAGATTAAATGAGTTTTAGATAAACTAAATAGTACCCATGTATACATATATATAATATACATTTATATTGCAGTATTAATGGAAAAGACTATGAATGCACTGATCATCACTGTAACGAATACTTCTTACTGATAGCATTGCTATTTTTTTACATTAATAGCTTTTATCATTGATAAACTATTTACAATTGTCTATATTATGCTTTTTAAGTTTATTTTTCAGAAAATGCTCTTGAATGCAAGATGTTTGTAGGCTGCTAGATATGTGATATTCCACACCACATAGCTGTTAAGGAGTTAAAAACATTTGTATGTAAAAATGTCTTGTAGCACTATAACAAACTGGTACTCCCAGCTGGTCCTCCATGCAAATTTCAACCAGGCCATGCTCTGCTTAGCTCCTGAAGTCACATAGGATCAGACAGTTTTAATGTGTGGTCACAGAATAATTTTAACCACACTGGTTTAAACATGAATGCACCAGCTGGTTACATAATATAACTAGGCTGCCCAAACCTCAAAACAGTGGCATTAAATATAGCATTATTAATGTCAGGAAGTTGAATTAACGATGCCATCTGTATTGCCATATATGGCTGCATGTTTCTATGAACACAGAGGATGTGATGCAGATATACACAAGCATATTATTTTTCAAGAAAAGTATAAGCATTTCATGTATATTAAATCATTTTTTTTTACCTTGGCATCCTGGTGTAAAACCGCTGCATATTTGAATTTCCAAGCTCCTGCAAAACCTTTCAGAGTGTCTTTGATAAGGGTTAGATCCAAGGAAATACATCCTACTTGAATCTCCTGAGCAGATCAAGAAGATAAAGAAAGAAATATGTCAGCAAGGCCTATATGATGAATATATATTGTTGAGTAATTATTATTCAGTTCTAATCATAGCAATAAAACAAATATTTAAAAAATTCAATTGCACATACCGGAACAAACAAAAACTAAATTATGTATGTGTTTTTTTTTATTATTATTTTGTTTTCCGGTGTGATTATGATGTTCTGAGATCCATTTCAACCATGTCACTGGCCAAAAGACATTTATTTCTTTATAATAAATAAATAATAACAAGGTAAACAATGATGAACTAAAAATTGCTAAAAAATAATCATTTAACAAAGCTACAGATGCATAAAGTATCATTTACAGTAACAAAATATGGCATATTTCCATTTTAGAAAAGATCTAAACCAGTTTCTAAATCTAACTCTACATTCTACATTCTCCTGGTAGCTGATGACTGCATGAAGAAGTCAGTAACCAAAGTCACAAATTATTATTCCTAGTTACAGGAGAATTTGCTACTAAGCAAAGTCAGAGATTGCAGATAGCAGTATAAAATATGGTCCTAGTAAGGTAAACAGCTTGCAGTGCAGCACTTGCTGTTTGTGTGAAGAGGTAAAACTGAACATGTCACTTGCGAATGTGCAGCTCAGTCATTAGTGAGGGTCAACAGCATGAGTGGGAAGTCTGTAAGCGCAGATCACTGCCTAGAAATATCGTTTAATGTAGATGTAGAACTTCACCATGCAATTAATAAAACAGTCACACTCTCTATTTGATGTCAGTAGTGATATCAGATAGCAGAGCCAGCAAATTGTTAAGGAAAAAATTGCTGTGCAAAGTTGCCGTGGAGCTTGGTACAGGTACCAATATCCCTTATTAAGTATTCATGAAAACTCATTGTGGAGTTATAGTAGGCAATACTTTGCTGACTGGGCAGAAAAAAAAACACTGCTTGGTGAGTTTTCTCAATCAGGGCGTGTATTTCCTGTAAACTGTAACTGTGACACCCAGAAATATATTTATTATATCTATGAAATAAGCAACTATTGTGCTGCAAGTCATAATGAAAGCTCCTACACTACATCCTAGGCTTTGGAAACTAATCAATATGCAAATAATATTAAGAAACACATTTTAATAAATATACCAGATGAAATTAAGGAACACAGCTGTTAGCTGATGATGTTTATAATAAAGTTCTCATAATGTCCTTGACTTATTATGTAGCATAACTACGTTTTATTATTTATTTTCAGTCTTCAGTTGCCCAGTCATCTTGCTGGTTTCAACCACTGTTTCAGTATACCCCTGATGTATCCCTTTAGGAAAGATTGGCCTGTCCTAACCCAAGACCCTGACATAGGACCAATTGTAGGCGATAAGCCATATTTTTCCTACAGGAATAAGAAGTCACTTAAACAATTTTTATGT
This sequence comes from Protopterus annectens, assembly GCF_019279795.1. NCBI lineage: Eukaryota > Metazoa > Chordata > Ceratodontiformes > Protopteridae > Protopterus > Protopterus annectens. Next base: position 118,648,905 of record NC_056726.1, on the reverse strand, counting down.
TATCCCAAGAACAGAAGAGAGATGGGAGTACAGGATGATAAGAAGGGCACTTTTCCCTGTCATAATTGCAAGCAATGTAGATTCATTGACACAAGCAATAAATTTGCACACCCTGACCTCAAAATTGAATTTGAATATAATGTTAAAGCAGGCTGCAACAGCACAAACATTGTCTACTTAGCTGTATGCCACTTGTGTTCTTCCTTTTATGTTGGTAAAACCAACAGGAAGTTTAGGTATAGGATCAGGGAGCATTTGCTTAAATTAGAAATTCTGATAACAACAATGCACTGGTAAAACATGTGAATAAAACAAATGCTACACACACTTTCAGATTCATGGCAATTGAAATGGTCTATGAAAATGAATGAGGAGGGGACATTGTGAATTTAACTGAAACCACAGAGAGTAGATGGATAGTAAGGTTAAGGGCAGACAAAGGAAGGGGTCTGAATGATAGGGTACCCCTTAAATCCTTATTAAAATCAAGACCTTTAGTTAGGAAGTGATATGTTTAAAATACCTAATGTACTTAAAGAATGTTCTTATATTTATATATATATGTTTTTTATATATATGTTTTTTATGTACCTTGCATAAATATTTTATATTGTTAACTTCAATATCTGAAAATGTAAAAGTTGTAAGAATTTCTACAAGGTTTGATCCTTATGGCCTTATACATTCACTTTAGTATCAAGAAGATGTTTTTGTTTGTTGTGTATCCTTTAAGAAATGAGACTGAAATCATTGATGTTTACTATGATTGGTTGTTTTTAAATAACTTAGTAATATAAGCACAGTCTTGTTGTGTCAGTTATAGGTCTGTTGAAGTGATGTATCGACATCACGAAAGTGCTTACCAATAAATTTGTTCCAGTTTTTACTTTTTTAGCTATTGAATGCTACTTTTTTTAGCCACTGAGTGATCCTGTGGATGTTTTTGTGGGAACAACGATAAACAGGACATACTGGAGGGATAGATTCCTGTCCCAGAGGCTCCCCATGCTTTGGAACAGGATTTCAATATACATCAGGCAGAGCCCCTCACTAACACTCTTCAAGAGAAACCTTGACGGGTGGATGGGAAATAGAAAATTTACCCCGTGGATCACTGCAGTGGCTCCGCTGGACAGTGGCACAGGGAACTAATGGCTCTGCTGGACAGAAGCACAGGGAACTAATCTAAGGGGGTGGTGAAAGCCAACACATTCTGGCTAGGCTTATAAATGCCCTTGGGCAGATAGCCTAGTACTTACCTATGAACTTATGAACCTATGTCAAGTGTTAAAGTGAAGTACCAAACAAATTCAGTGTAAGACTGTGCCTTAAGATTCATAAGCATGTGCATATCAGATAGCTAGACATTCATATGCCTCATGGAGGGGGAGGCACAGATAACAACAGTAGTTATAGCTGTAGAGATGCCCTTACTGCTATGTAGTACATGAAGTGAGGAGGGCACTAAGCACTTACGTGTAAGAATGGAAAAGCAGCTAGACCACAGATGGGTGTTGTGTGTTGTGGCACTAGGATGTACAGCCGGCTATGGCCGGTGTTGGCTGTCATTCTCCTGAATTAGGTAATGGGCGTATCATGGCACACTACTGTTTTACTGTCCCAAGCATTATTTTTTCTTCCGTTCTTTCAGGATCAATAAGATATAAATCTTTTCACTGAACTGACCCAGCACCTCAAACATAGCAATTTTTTGAGTGAGACACTCCCACCTCACTACTTCTCATGCAGTAGGGCATCATAGACTAGTACATTGCTCATAAAAAATGCATCTCATGTGAATAATGTAAATTTTTGACAGCCTAGACATGCACTTCATAAGTATGGATTATGCTTCATCTGTGTCTGAATAAGAGGTCGTATATTATAACTATTATAGCTGCTACTAACCTGAAAAAGATCATTGCCAGATTTTGGCAAATTTGTTGTTTCACATCTCCGTGAATCCAAAAGGAGAGTCTCCATGAAAACAAAAATAAACCAATAAAAACTAAAAACTGTTTATGGTTTCTGAGCAGCAAATAGCAAATAATTTACTTCAACAGTACATATGAAACAGGATTTGTCTTCTGAAAAGATTGACTGTAATCCAGTACTGAATGTTAAATCAAGTCCAATGTAGTCACCACAAAAAGACACCAGCTATTGTTACATTCCCTTTCATTGTTGGTGGAGTTAAATTAAATATATTCCCTTTGCAAGGGAATGTAACAATCACTGGTGTCTTTTTGTGGCTACTACATTGGACTTGATTTAAGATTCAGTCTTTGATTACAGTGAGTTTATTCAGACAATTCTTGTTTCATATGTACTGTTCAAGTAATTGATTTGCTATTTGTTGGTCAAACACTGTGAACTGTTTTTAGTTTTTATTGTTTCACATCTCCATAATAAGGAAATACCAAGGCACACATACAGGATATCATTTTAATTTTGAAATTTTAAATTTTATACTTGAGGTTTCCATTATTTTTCCAATGCTCAAAAAGCAGAATTTTAAGCCCATAATGTCTAGCTAAGAATCTGCTATTAATTAAAGTGTATTGTAATTACTTTGGCAATTAAGTAATGATTTGGAAAGAAAAAACATAAGTTATTAGAAAAAAAAATAAACATTATTATTTTAGGAGACTATGTGTTCATCCCACAAAAGTTTATAATAAAGGAGGTTCAGCATCATGAGCCCCCTTTTTCCCATTTTATTTCTACATGGGGTTGGGGTATCGTGTTAACAGTCGCATATCTCTCGATTCAGTGCCACACTTCTGTCTTCTTCAACACTCATGCCTGACTGTCGCAGATCTTCTTTCACACAATCCATCCACCTTTTTGCTGGATGACCTTGTTTCCTCTTACCGTCTTCCTGTCTGTCCCAAATCTTCCTCACCAGATTGTCTTCTGCTTTTCTACACATGTGCTCAAACCACTTTAATCTGTTTTCTTTGATCTTTTCTGCAATTGGAGCTATTATGGCTTCTGTTCTTATGTCCTCATTTCTTCATCTGTCCACAGTGTGCATCCTCCACCTTTCTCAAGCACTTTATTTCTATCAGCTCTAGCTTATTCAAATGTTCTGCCTTTACTGCCCAGGTTTATGTACCATACAGTAGTACTGGTCGCACCAATGTTTTGTACACCTTACTTTTCAGTTTCTTTGGCATTCTTCTTCTTTCACAGACAACACCTGATACTCTATGCCAGTTGGCTGCAGCCCATCTGATTCCAGCTTTGACCTCTTCATACAGACTACCCTTCTCCTCAACCACCCCTCCCAGATACTTGAAGCTGTTTACCAGTAATCAGTTGGCTGCAGCCCATCTGATTCCAGCTTTGACCTCTTCATACAGACTACCCTTCTCCTCAACCACCCCTCCCAGATACTTGAAGCTGTTTACCTGTACCACTATTGTCCCTTCTATCTCGATTCTCAGCTTCTTCTGATTTCCCCAATCTGCTGCCATTACCACCATCTTATCTGTGCTTAGTTTCATCCCATGTGCCTTCAAATTTGCATTCCATTCTCCTATCCTTTGCTGAAGTTCTAGCTCAGAGTCTGCCTGCCCTGTGGTGGCTTTGGATAATAAGATCAAACATTCTTTAATTATATCATAAAAATGAAATGGAAAATGTGAATATAACATACTATCAGCAAACAATTAATTGGTCACACAACTGTATAACACAGCAAATGCAATGCTCACAAAACTTTTTGCACACTTCTCAATAAGCAGACACAAATCAGGATACAATAGAAAGAAGAGGAGGAGACATCCTTTACATAACTGCAGACATTATAACTGCTGTCAGAAGTAAAGTTTAAAGAACAAGTTCCATGGTACCAGACAGCATATCAGGTGGTTTCCTATTTAGAATCAAAGAAAACCTAACTAAAAGGGAATCAATCATGCTAAACAAAATGTCAACATGTAGACATGTCCACAGTTTATGGCAGCAAGATGTGAAGAAGGGTCATGTCAGAATCAGGCAAATTTAATCCCATCTGATTGGCCACTCTTCTATGTAAAATCATGGAAAGAATCATGACTGAGTTTATTAAATATGACACAGAGGATGTAGAACTGTTAGATGTGGAACACTATGGGTCAGTTAATGAGAGATGTTATTTTTGAACAGGTAACAAAAGAACTCTGAGAATAGCTGACAGTGCATGTTGCTTATATTAACCTAGTTAGGGTAACTGACACATAGAAGGGAGTATTTGACAAATTAAAAGTATTAAATGCCATTCCTTATGTAAATGAATGGCAATGACTGATTAAGTAAAAGGACACAGTACATCAAGGTTGGAGACTGCCTATATATCCCAGCAGAGGTTACAAGTCAGGGCCCTGAGAACTCTGAACTAGGACCATTTGTTTTTGGACTTGCAGACAAAAAATATGGAAATTCTGATTCATTACTCTGAATCTGACAATAGTAGTAATACCAGGACTGAGATTGCTGTTTCTTGGAATATTCCCTTCTTGTCCTAAGGATGGCAATCTCACTGTTGGTATATATACATTTGTAGGATGTGGGCAGCTTGTTCCCCTGCAAAAAAAACTTTAAAGGAGAACAGTGATGTTCATTATTTGATGCTCTGTACTTTTGGACTTTTTTTTCATAATTCTAGGGCTCACACTTACAAGTCTTGGAATAACAACAGGGAGTGGGGGAATGTACTTTGAATAATCAAGCATAATGATGATTGCAAATTGAGTAGCCTAAGTCACTCAGTATAGTAGTCATCTCTCATTTATGTCAATTATGTCAATAAATACAGCATCATGAGATTTTAACAAATATATACATTCTGAATATAAAATAAACATTTGGATAATAAAAATGGCACATCATTAAATATCTTGGGTAAATGGTAGAAAACAATATAAACTTTGACCATGTATATCTACCAAAGACAGAAAACCTGCAACATACCTAATTCTAAATCACATCTAGTCACTCCAGGGAGATCAATGTATCATTTCATACTTTACTTACTTCACCCACCACTAAATGCAGTACTACATTCTTGTAGCCTCAGAAAAAGCATTCTGATACAACTTTAAAAGGTAGATTAATTCTGTTCCAAATTATCATATATTTGGAAATTTGAACTATGCACAAGGATTTGAGGAATCATTATATTCTCTCCTGCTTTTTGCACAGTGGTGTTCTCTGCCTTGTTTTGAAGATTATGTCTGCTTTGGCTGTATCTGAAAGTCTGTGCTTGACATGATCCACTGGGGAGCTAAAACCATATCAAGGGACCTAACACTAAAATGGCTATTTTCCATGTTGTCGACAAGTAACTGGTCAACTATTCATTTCTTGATCCCTTTTCTCCAAAATGACACTTCTATAGCCTCATTTGTTATTAAATGAAATGACTAAAAATTAATCTTTGTGGAATCGATATTTTCAGTCTTGTAGGGGTTTCTCTTTTGCCATATTTATGCAACCATAGTGTTATAATATATTTAAAGTGTGAGGTTCAACAAGATTTACCCACTGAAAAAAATAGATCTTTCTTTATTTCTTTCTATTTATTAACATGGACTGTCCATTTGAGAGTAGTTGACAGGATAAATATTTGCACAGAAGGAGCGCTATATAGCCAGGATTGTATGCTGGTGATATAGAAATAGAACGAAGCACCCAAGTGATACTATATAGTTGCACATCTAATTGATAATGATGTGAGAGGCCAGAAGGGAATAAAATGTTCTTTTATCTCTTGTAGTTCTTATCTGAAGACAGACTGTCTTTCAAATGTTGCTAATGGATATGGAAAATGTTCAGTGCACAAATTATTGAAGGCTGTTGGATAAGGGCCTAATACTGAGTCCTGGTTTAAGTCAACTTATAGAGGCCCTCTGATTAGTAACATTATATAGGGGTGAGCAATTAAGGTAATAGAGGAGTCTGTCAGCAAAGTATGATTATGAAGGAGTGAGCTAATTGCCATTATAAATGTGTTATACCTGTTGCATGTATTGTATCCATCTTCCTGGATCAATTTGTTTGATTATTTTTTTTTTGCTCAAATTTTTTTTTATTTTTGGAATACAATTGAATAAATTCCATGGTATTTGTATATAACATCTTAATAGCTATGTATACTATTTACATCAGCCTGGCACTATAACAGAGTTTAATATATACAATTACTTTTAGGTATAACAATCCAGTTATCAGAGTGTATCTGTTCAGTTATTGTAAAGCATCAATCAATGATAAGACTTTTTTCCATGGGTTGTTAATAAATGGCTTAGGATGAATCATTAATTCTTTAATTTTAATTTCCAACAATGCTATGGTCTTCAGTAGGCTGGAGAAGTCTTCCAAAGTTTGTATTGTATTTGTATTCCATCTTCTTGTTATACACTTCTTTGAGATTGCAAGCATTGTCCATACTAGATACATATTTGACTCATTCAAATGAGGACCTTCATACTCATTTAATAATACTAGAGCTTTAGATACGTTAAACACTTCATTAAATAAAGCTTGTAAAAAGTTTTTAATACATTCCAAAATGGCTTAATTTTAACACAGTCGAAAACAAATGTGATTCTAATCTGCATTGTGCATTTGCTCACACCTACAACATATTCCCTTTGTGGAAGAATTCATTTTAGTAATTCTATCTGAAGTTAAGAATGCTCTGTGCAACCATTTCCAATTAAAAACTTTCCATTATTGTGTAAAGGATGCATGTTTTACTGATAATAAAATACTGGATTTAATTTCTTCAGTTAGCTGTAATGAGTGTCATTTTGTTATATAATTCTAATATGAGGATTTGGGTGTTGTTTTTATAATTTATCAATATCTTCTAAAATTTTGAAATACTATTTCACATGTCATAATCATTATATATGATTTCATATAAGTATTTCAAAAGTTTAGGTATTTCTTTAAACGAAGAATTATTAATTATTTTGCATAAATCTTGCGAATACGTCAGAATGCTTGAAATAGTAGCCAATCTTGTTGTAGAATTTTGTATGTTGTTTCTATTGTTTGCATATCCTGAACTTTTAGTTCTTTGATACATTGAAACCAACAAACAAATCCTTTCTGTTCCCAGGAATTAATTATTTCTCTGTATATGTTATGTGGATAGCTCTTTGTAACTATGAATGGTGTTAAAAGATCAAACCAAATTTTTAAATCTATATTTGCATTAATAATTTTCCTAAATGAGTCAATGTAATAATTAATAATACAAGTTTTAGTGGGCTTAGTTATGTTATATTGCATACAAATACATAATATGTGTCATGGCAAATTGTTTTTATCTGTTATTTGAATTTTTTTTTGTAAATCAAATTTATTAATTGATATTACAGTTAGTAATTCTTTCCAATTTGCAGAATGATTTGGACTCATCCAGTCTGAGATTTTTTTAAATATTGATGCTTTTATATATGTTTCTATATCAGGAAAGTTTAATCCTCCTTGTTTCCATAGTCTGATATGATGTATTAAAGCTATTCTGTTTCTTTTGAGAAACCATAAAAATTTTATTAGGCAAGAGCTTATTTCTTTGAGTATATTCCTTTCTGGTAACAGTTGTATTGCCAAAGCTATATATAGAATCTTGGGTAGAAAAAACATTTTTATTAACTGTAGTCTATTTTCAAATGTTAATATTATTTTGTTCTACTTTTCTACAGAGATTTTAATTGTATTGATTATATTATTGTAGTTTTTTGAGACTAATTCATTATTATCCTTGCATAACTCAATTCCTATATATTTTAAGGTAGATTCTTGTTTCCCTATAATGTGATTCCTCTTGTCTGCAATTCTTTTTTTTATTTAAAAATAAAAATGTTGATTTTAATTTATTGAAATGGAGTCCTGAAGTCCTGTAAAATGTGTCAATTAAAATATCTAATTCTTCTAATGTCTCCTTTTTATTGGATAATGTTAATAATATGTCATCAGCAAAGAGCATTACTTTAGAATTGCATTGTTCATAAACATCTACTCCTTTGATTTTTGTATTGTTACATATTGAATCTGCCAATATTTCAAGTCAAAGCAAATAGAATTGGTGACATGGGACATCCTTGTTTAGTATCTTTTATTATATGTATAGATTCAGAGGTGAAATGGGGTGGCCATGGTGGTGCAGCAGTTAGTGTTGCTGCCTCACAGCAAGAGGTTCTCCTGTTTGATCCTTGGTTAGGGTGCCTTTTGTGCGGAGTCTGCATGTCCTCCCTGTGTTCACATGGGTTTCCTCCAGGTGCTCTGGTTTCCTCCCACTTCCCAAAGACATGCTGTAGGTGGATTGGATACTCTAAATTGGTCCTAGGCATGAGTGTGTGCATGTGTGTGCCTTCTGTGGAAGGTTGGGTGCCGGGCTGGCAACTCAACACTGTAAAACTCCACTGCCAATCATGAGCACACAGGTGATCTGCTGTGATGACCCCAAACCAGGAAAAGCCAGAAGAAAAAGAAGATTCAGAGGTGAAAGGACCTAGCTTAACATATGCTAAATTATTTGTGTATATATATATATATATATATATATATATATATATATATATATATATATATTTTTTTTTTTTTTAGTAGATGAACAAAGGAAGGAGGAAATTCAAATAACACCAGAATTTTGAATAGTCCTAATTTAGGGAATCAAAGGCTTTTTCTATATCTACGCCAATTATAAGTATTCTTTTTTTATTTTCTTTATTAACAATCTATAAGAGAAATTATCCTTTTCATATTGTCATGTATGTGTCTATGACATATAAATCCAGTTTGATCATTATTTATTGTTTTGGATAGTGGTATTGTCATTCTGTTAGTTAATATTGTCATAAATATCTTACAGTCATTATTTAGTAATGATATAGGTCTATATGAGGTACAGAGGTTTGGGGACTTGTTTTCCTTTAAGATTGGTGTGATTAAGGAATATCTCTAAGACGGTGGTAATAAAGCTTGTGACTGAATTTCTAATAGAGTTTTATGGAAGATGGATAGTATTTTTGAAGGAAACAGTTTACATATTAACATCTATACCTGGAGCTTTATTATTTTTACCCTCTTTTATTGTATCTGTAATTTCTCTGTAGGATATGGGTGCTTTCAGATCTAGTTTTAATGTTTCTTGTATTTTTTTAATATTAAAACATCTTTAATCTAGATTTAATTGATATTTTTTCTCTCTGGAAATGTTCCATATAGTGATTTCTATAGGCATCAAGAATGTCACCTATATCCGAGACATTTTTCCATTTCTTTTCATGAAAGATACTTTTAATGTTCAAATTCCATCTCAAAGAACCCCAACAGTTACCAGATGAATAAAACATGCAAATGGTTCCAAGATAAATAAGTGTCACATTCCAACTGGTTAAAAACAGATTTTAATACTATTGTACAATAAAAACAGGTTGAGCTCTTGTATCTACTGTCTGTAGATTTCATCAGAACAATCATCTTATGTGCCAATCCCTTTTATACTAATAAATTCCCGCCCTTAGTAAAAACAATTGAATAATTACTATGAACAGTAAATAATTTAAAAGAACATGCACAAGTTAATAGTTGTTGTTGTGTCTTTCAGCTTTTCCCAGTTAGGGGTCACCACAGTGGAACTCCGGTCCGCTAATGATTGGTAGTTGATTTTTATGTACCGAGTTACCAGCACTGATGCACAATCTTCAACGAAGGTATGCCCATTCATGCATGTTTCCACGCAGAAGACACTCCAGCTGAGAATCGAACCGGACAGCGTCTTACTGTGAGGTGACAATAGTATATACACAAATTGACATATAATTCATAAACAGTCTAAAATACAGTGGGAAACTATCAAATACATATATTCTTCCTATAACAACTGTATGTCCTGTTGTTGTTATAAACTAATAACTGATGTAATACACATGCTAAATGAATAAATAAGAACATTTTGACTGGAACTCCTAACTAAAATACTCCATATGGTGGTACTAATATATATTAACAAAAAGTTCACCATTATATATGGTGCTTAGACTAACCCTAACTCTGAACATGTATGGTTACTCAGTCCTGATGTATAATGACTGTCTAATTCAGTTGTACATAATTCTACAATAATATCTACCAGATATATGTACATATATATAGGAATAGATGTACACAAATGAAATAAGATAAACTATGCCTTAATAAGAGGTTTGGTGGGTATATATTCATTTAATCCTGGGGGGTTGGCCGCATTCAACCATATTTGCCATTTAATTTCTTTCTCCCCTAATATGACTTTGATATTACCCTCTCTTGGATTATTCTTGACTACTTCAAGAATTGCAAATTTAAAGGACTCACATCCAATACTATTCTCCAAATGTCTATAGAAAGCGTTGTTTTTGTCCTTTCTTTTGATGCAATAAAGATGGTCACATATCCGATTTTTAAATTTTCTGTCAGTTTTCCCAACATAATAACTAGAACATGTTGTACATTTTCCCAAATATATAACATGTGGGGTCTGACAGTTCCCTCTCTTAAATCTGATGTTACTCCTAATTCCATTCTCCAAATATATCTGTTTTTCCTCCATAATGGCATGACATTGGCTACAGTGCCCACATTTGGTAATACCTTCCAAAATTGAAGTGTCTCTCATGTTGGAAGTTTTAAATTCTATCATCCTTTTGATGTTAGCCCCCGTTTTGTACAAAAATGTGGGTCTGTCTCCAAGTCTACTATACACTCCTTCATCACTAGTTAAAATATTCCAGTTATGATGTATAGTTTTATTATGGATTTTATTATGCTTTTAATGAGTCTCATATCATTATTTTATTTATCTCTGGGGTGTAATTAATATCTAAGAAGAACTGTAATTCAGATAATAACTAGGGTTTGAACTCTTTAATTTTAGTTATATATGCTGGAATTCTGGAGTTAAAGATTAATGGTTTGTACTCATTTTTAAGTTCTAGTATCAATGAATTGTGGTCTGAAAAGTGCAGGGAGTGATTTTAGAGTTTAAGTCATGGGCAGCAAATATTTTGTCTATTCTAGTTTGGGTACCAAATCTGTGACCTTGATGGGAAAACAGCAAATATTTATCTTTTTTAAATCTGAAAGTATCTACAAGATGAAATGATTCTATCCACTTGTTTAAAGCTTTTGATACAGCAGATGTATGCAGAAGTCTTTTATTTGTAGTTTCAGAAATATCAAATATACAGTTAAAATCTCCTCACAGTATTAAGTGCCTTTATAATTATTGGAAATGAAATCTGAGTGTTTTTTAACAGTTCCCGATCCAATGCCTGGGAACCAGTATAGATTGGCTAGGGTCCATACTTTGTTATTATATTTAACTATTACTAAAGCCATAAGGCCTTCTTTATCTTAATACTTATAAATGATTTCTGGGTTAATCACATTTGTTTTCCATAAAATTGTTACCCTTTTTGTCTTTGTCTTATAAGTGGATTGCACCAATATTATACATTCCTTAGAATTCCATTTGTAATTGTCATTTGTTTTGAAATGAGTTTCTTGAAGGAAGGCAATTTGTGCTTTGTTCAGTTTTAAATATTTCAGTAGATTTGATCTCTTGCTAGGATTGTTTAAGCCATTGATATTTAAAGATAATAAAGTTAAATTCATCTTAGGTTGTTTAGACTATGTATTTTTTTGTTTTATTGTGAATATTAAAAATTTTCCTCTAATAACTATAAAGTATATGTTTGAGCTTTTAAAGAAAATTATCAGTTTTATACTTTGAGTGTTTACCAATAAAGTAATGTTTTTGTCATACATACTAAAATGTTTTTGTGAAATAACAAATGTAAACCAATAAATGTTAACAAAACTAATATCCACACTAGCCATGGAATGAAAATCATTCCCAGTCTATTGGATAAACCTAAATCCATCAGATTATCACTCATACCTGGACAATCTAGAACATCTGAGCTCCATAAAATGAATTATCATATGGAGAATATTTGTAATAGGAATAAGCAATATTTATATGATTTTGAATAGATATAGTACTATTGTAGATTACACAGACTTCTAATATATCTACTTACTGTATAAGGAATTAATATTTACATGAACGATAGATGACAAGCAATTCAATCATAGTAAAGTACAAGCAATTCAATCATAGTAAAGTAGGATGTATCATATATAAAACCTCAGTAAAGGATTATAGCATACAGTTATTTAACATAGTCACCCTTATTGATGAAGTCTTTCGAAACATATTACTTAATATAAATAGATGGTAATAATATTTATATCTAATGTTTATAATACAATATTTTACTAGATATATCAGAATTTATATTTCATTGTTTGACAGCATTTAAGTAATCACTTTGTTTGTTGCTAACTTTACTTAAAGCATCAAGTTTGTTTTTTGTAAACATTGATGAAAGTTAGTGCATTTTAATTATCAGTGCATCCCTCTTCCCCCCATTTCCTACACATAAGGCTTTTCATATCTGTCATTTCTTATTATAAAATGAGGAAATTATAGGTTAAAAACAACAAATGTACTTATTGTGATTAATGATTACAAGTTCCCTTTCCATATTCATAAATTGCCATTTTATGGCATATATTGAAAGTTTTTAGATTTAAATGGCAACATTTGATTTTGTATAATCAGTAAAGTTTAAACTGAGTGATTATTGTCAATTTAATAATATTTGTTCAGAATGTGATTGTTACATTTTGTGACATTCCTAGTTCAGGTTTCTATTGTTTCCCTTGAACAACTGTATCAGACTGATGTCATGCATAAAACATTAGTTACCTTGGTAGCATCTTAAGTATTATGTATGGTCAAGATGTATTACAAAACTACAATTCAAGTTAAAGCAATTATATGACTTGTTATGCATATTTACTTATATGAGAAAATCATCATGCATCCCCTTGATGTTCAATGTAGTGCATGTCATTTATAACAAGTTAAGACAGTAGTGTTATTATACACAAGCCCATGTTATTAAATGCTGTCTTTAATCTCTAAATTCAGCAGACTGCTTCATCTTGTATGACGATTCTATATTTTATGTCTAGATTTACTAAAATCATACATTACATAACTATTGTGTGTGTGTGTGTGTGTGTGTGTGTGTGTGTGTGTGTGTGTGTGTGTGTGTGTGTGTGTGTGTGTGTGTGTGTGTGTGTGTGTGTGTGTGTGTTTTTTTATCCTGGCTGTTGCTTAGTTATTTGACAGACCACAAGCTGTAATATTTATTCTTATTATTAGCTCCTTCCAAGCATGTTTATATAGTCATTAGACTTTAAATGATGAGACCCTTCTAGTTTCTTATTTGTTATAAGTATATTTCCAACCTTACATACGCACATATCAGTGCTTCAAGCATGGGCAACAATCCCCATCCAGTTTTGCCAAAATACCATTTGCTAGTTCATGTGGTGCGTTTCCAGTCTGTTCTTAAAATATCCCACCAATATTTGTCCTGTTCCATTTTACCAGCCTGTTCCATGCAGTGGCCACTCTGCAAGTGAACAACTCAACACACTTTCCATTCCCACAGATATTTCCATGAAGGAAATCTGATGACTCTCCAGCACTTTCCGGTGACTCCAAACACCCCTAGAATTAGCTATCCCCATATGCCCAACACGTCCGAGCAAGCTCACCTCCCAGACCACTGCAAAGGGCACTGCACATGACCAAGTGCTCTTAGTCTTTCACAATAACTCAGACTTCCACTCTTATGTAAGTCCTTAATGTGTTTGGACCAAAATACATTTTAAATATAAAATTTCGCTTATTTTTTTTTTCTTATCAAGAATCAACTTAAAGAGCTAAACAAAGTGTTGGGAGACCATCAATATGTGCATATGTGGTTTAAAGCAGCCCTTTTATTTTATATATATATATATATATATATATATATATATATATATATATATATATATATATATTTTTTTTTTTAAACAAAAACGTCATTGCCGAGAATCATCTTGGAGGTTCCTCAGAGACATTAAGCATTATCATCACTCTGTCTCCATTACCATAGCAACCTGGGAGCATCTGTTTCTGTTAGTGTGTCTGTATACTGCATACAAGAGGCTTACGATGCACCTGAAGCAAAGCTTCACTATACTGCAACTTCAAGCCTAAATTCCCTCCCTTTCAGTGAGGCAGCAGCCAGGAAAAGAACAGAGAGCAAACAGATAAAAAAAAAAAACTCCCAACAAGGCGCCACAACAAGAGACAGCACACTCCTCCAGCCGTCCCACCTCTCACTCAGCAGACGTACAAACAAACCATTTTCTGCCAAAATATCCCAAATCACAGTTCTATCCACCCCTTCCCCTGGATCCAGGCTAAAACAGCAAATGTCTCTTCCTACAAGCATCAGTAAACCTCAATCACAAGCTATAACCCACAGCTTCCCGGAGATGGAAACAGCAACATATAACAGCTGCCAGACACAGCTGCATCCACACACACCATGTCTGGCTTAATCAAACAGCATTCAAAGCTATGATACCTGACATAATTGATATTAATTATGTTTAAAGAGAATAATAATGACATTTGTACTAGCTGCCAGACACAGCTGCATCCACACACACCATATCAAGATTGATCACACAGCACTCGTAGCTGTGATACCTGCCATAATTGATATTAACTATATTAAGACAGAATAATGACATTTGTACTATTATTTAACCAGGAAAAACATGACATTTCTAAATCGTACTTTAACTGAAGAAGGCATTAGTCTCCATGACAGCATTTTTTTTCAAAACACTCTACTGTTACTGCTATTATATATGATGTTAATTTGTTACATTTGAGTCTGAACTCTGATGAATGGTACCTTGTTGAATTAGTTAATTAATTACTTCAATTATTATAAGTAAAATCAATGAAAAATGAACAAGATAAGTACTCATTGAGTTCAAGTAGGGGAATAGAAACTTCTATGTTTGCATTATATGTTGCTTTGCTTGGCTTATATATAATGTAAATAGTAACCCATCTTAACCTACCTTTGTTTGTGAAGAATTATTAAACTCTTTGGACATTCTGAATAAATCATTACTGTTTCTCAGTTAAGAATCCCTTCTTTTTTTAAATAAAAACAGATGACAACTGATATACCATACCAGTTGATACTTTGAGAGATGTAGTTGTAAGTGTTATTTTTGTGGGACAGTTATCTTGGAATCAGTTTTTTGTTTCTTCTTTCTAGCATCAGTCCAAGGATTTGTTTCTTTTATTCTTTTAAAAGTAGGGGACATCCATTCAATTCCATCTAGGATAGACACTATGTTGTTGTTTTTAATGAATATAGTAGCTTCTTCTAACTCATTAAAGGTTCTCATCTTATTGGCAAAAAGTATTTTTATATTGGCTGGAAAGGCCAGCTGTGCTTTAATGTTGTTTTGTTTCAACAGTTTTATTATTGGCCAGACTTTTTTCATTTGTTCTAGTATTCTGGAAGAATAATCATTGTCAAATCTTATCAGTCTTTGGTTGTATTTTAAGGGTGATTTTCTTCAAGCAGATTTTAACATTAGTTCCTTGCCCAGAAATGAAAAAAAAATTATAACTATGGATCTAGGTGGAGTATTTGTTGAGTTAGAAGGAGGTTTCCTCAGTGTGCTATGTGCCCTTTCAATTACAAATGAAATTCCCTCTTTCAAGCCTAAAAATTCAGGAATCCAGGTTGTTAAGAATGAAATATTGTCTTCTTCTTCAGTGTTTTCAGGCAAACCAAAGATCCTTATGTTGTTTCTCCTTTCCTGTTTTCTATGTCATCTGTTTTATTAAGGAGCCATGTATCCTGTTTAAGGAGAAATTATTTTTGGAATTCTTCCTCTTTGAGTCTCCCTTCAATGTCATTTAGAGAAGCCTCTATATTTGTTATTTTTGTATGGTGTTGCAGTAAAAGTTCCTTAAGAGTATCAGTCTGTTTTTGAGAATTTAATTTGAGGTTTTCTAAGTCATTTTTAAAGCTATCCATCTTCAAAGATAGTTCCTGTAAGGTAGGTGTCATCAATTGCAGTTCATTTTTCAAAGCAGCATCTGGATGAGAATTCCTTGAGTTGTTCATATTTAGTGATGCAATATATTTCCAAGTTACTTGACAGGAAAATGTTTATATATCTCCACCAGCGTCTTGTCTGGTGGACCCCAGCCATAAACAAATTGTATAACAAAAGAAGGAAGCTACTGCAAGACAGAGCAAAATTCCATAAAGGGAAGGCATCTCTGATCAGCACTAGTAGAAAGCTACGTTCTCTCATAAAAACACCCAAGGCCAACTTTGAGAGAAAAATCGCCAAGGACACTAAAGATAACCACAAGGCATTCTTCAGTTATGTTAGAAACCCTCAGATATGCTCAGAGTTAGTGCACAACGACAAAAAATTTACCGAACCCACAGATATTGCTAACATTCTGGCAGACAGGTTCAGTGCAAATTTCTCCCCTCCCTCACCTCCAAAAGAAAAAATACTCATCCCAGCTGAATGTAACCTCCCTGTCATCTCTGATGTCCAGGTGAGAACCGCCCTCAGCAAAGCAAAAAACACAGCATCTATGGGACCCGATGGTATCCCCGGCTGCGTGATACGTGAACTCCAAGTGGAGCTAAACCCGCATATAAAAATGTTATTTAACCTTAGCCTTACTACAGGATATGTACCTGAACACTGGCGTACAGCAACAGTGGTCCCACTCCACAAGGGAGGCTCCACTACAGACCCTGGGAACTACCGCCCCATAAGCTTGACCAGCCTGGTTTGCAAAGCTATGGAAAGAATTATTATGGAACTCAAAAACAATGACATTGGGGACCTACAGACACTTGATCCCACCCAGTTCGGCTTTGTAAAGGGCAGATCCTGCCTTTTGAACCTGGTTGACTTTTTCGAAACAGTCACTAGAGCCATTGATGAGGGCAAGGCAGTCCATACAGCATACCTAGACTTGCTAAAGCCTTCGACACAATACCCCACTCGGGGATCATAGATAAGCTAAACAGCTTAAATGTAAATCCATATGTCACAAGATGGGTTGCAAACTGGCTAAAGAACAGAACCCATAAAGTCAAGATTGTGGGAGCCATGTCAGACTCAAAGCCAGTCACAAGTGGTGTCCCACAGGGCGCTGTCCTGGGACCCCTCTTGTTCGGCATTTACTTCTCAGATGTGAAAGCAAACATGGGAGGGTTGTGGCTGACAAAGTTTGCAGATGACTGCAAACTAGGCGCCATAGTCAATACACCAGCTGACACATACATCCTACAGAAAGGCCTCACCGTAACGGACAACTGGTGCCGGAATCATGGCCTTAAACTGAATGCCAAGAAATGTATAGTCATCCCCTTTGGGAAAAACAAAATACCCACAAATTATCACATAGACAGTAACCCAAAGGCTTGCTCTTGCTAGATTCACTGATTTTCTTCTAAAGTTAGACCTGATTATGAGGATATACCCTATTAAATAAATAAATCTAGCCTACACACAGATTCCCCATCACTTTCTATATAGGATCCTGTACAGGAAGAACTTGTATTGTGAAAACTAAGAAAGTACTACTCTTTCTGATAGCCTATAATAATTCTTAAAGGTCAGTGCTATAATTTTTAATGCAAAGAGATTCAGATGTATGATGGTCAGATTGTGTGTGTTGAGCTGTACACACATTTGCAGACTGTCTCTGATTTTGCATCATATTTTTATACGTTCCTCATAACATTTGTGTAGGGAATAGGTATTTCAGGTGTGCATGTATTTATTTAGAGAATCATCGGGTGGATGGAGCTGTGTGTGTGTGTGTGTGTGTGTGTAAAATGCCCCAGTTACTATATACTGGTGGCTAGAGAACAAATGGTGTTGGGTAGAGATACTCAGGCTTGAACCCTGTACCTTATATGCAGGTGTTAAGGACCTGAATTCCCTACCCACCACCATTTGTAAAAATGCAGATTTTGCCTCATATTTGATCTGATCTGTTCCTCATAATATCTGTGGTTTCTAAATACTACAATGCTTGATATTTGATGGTGCAGTGGTAGTATTGTTGCTTTATGGCTGCAGGTTCTCGGGTTTGATTCTTGGCTGGGGTGCCTTCTGTGTGGGTCTGCATCTTCTCCTGTGTTTGTGTGGGTTTGCTTTTGTGTCCTCCCATGTTATAAAGACATGTCTGCATTATTTCTTCCTGGGCCTCTGCTGAAAATTGTTTTTTTGTTCCAAGTCAGATTGTCCTGATTAACAAATGTTAAATAAAATTGACAGGCATTTGAATTTCAGACTTCATATTCTTCAGAAAATACATAGTAACACGACCTTTTATTCTAGCAATTTTCTAAGTTTATAAGATTAATATTTGAAATTTGTCTTTATTTTTGGGACTGTATTACCCCCTTAGTGGCTTTGTCCAGGTTTTTTGTGCTAAGGTTGACAACTATGGCAAGAACTGAATTCACTGAATATATCTGAGGACTGTATTCCCTCATTACTGGGTTTGTCCAGGTGTTTTGTGCTAAGAGGTTGACAGCTATGGTGAGAACTGAATTCATTAAATGATAGCCATTTAAGTTTCAGTCTTCCTCTCTTTCACAAAGCAGCTGATATGGCATAGTGGTATGTTGCTCTGACTGTTTTGCACAGGGACCTTGGCAGTAAAATGTATGGTGGTAACACAGCATTTTTCTTTCACAAAGCAGGTGATTTGGCATAGTGGTATGTTGCTCTGACTCTTTTGCACATGGACCTTGGCAGTAAAAATGTATGGTGGTAACACAGCATTTTCTACAACTTTCCAAGATTATACAAGCAATGTTTAATGTGTCCCTGGTTTTTGGCCATTGAGCCCCCCCCCAATAAATTTGGCTTTTTCCAGATTTCTTGTGCTGTGAAGTTGAGATGCAGTTGAGTATTGAGTAGATTTTACAAGGAGCTGAGAGCTGCAGGGGAAGAGAAGTTTAGTGCTGCTTATGGAAAGTCAGCTTGCAATGTTAATAGCACAACAGGTTGTGTATTTGCTTCCGATGCAGAAAGTTGTTGGTTCTACTCCCACAAGGAGTGAATGCTGCTGTACTGAAAAAGTTAAGATACTAACTATCAGCCTGTTATCTGTTTGCCATCCATTTCCTATTGCAATATTACTAGCTTATCATTTTTAATGTAATATAGGCAATTTATTCCTCAGGGGCATCAGACACTTTATTTTTCGATGAAACCATGAAATATAAAGGTTTTTGCTAGCAGCAACCTCTTCATTAGTTACAGATTTATTTAATGTGGAATTATTTAGATGACTTTTTTACTTCAGAGATTGTGCATATTTACTGATAATGGTGGACTGTAGAATTGTGCATATTTACT
Source organism: Protopterus annectens (assembly GCF_019279795.1). Classification (NCBI taxonomy): domain Eukaryota; kingdom Metazoa; phylum Chordata; order Ceratodontiformes; family Protopteridae; genus Protopterus; species Protopterus annectens. The sequence goes on along the minus strand of NC_056726.1, from coordinate 118,629,513 downwards.
GATAATGGTGGACTGTAGAAGTTTGAGTAGACTTTTATGATGGAAATGTTCTGAATTGGGCAGTTTTGTCATTATTGGTGCATGCATTTTGTTTCATTGTTTACTGGAAAAATGTTCAAAACAATATATCAAAGAGCACATGTATGTTTCATATGCAAGGGGCCTATGATTTGAAAACAGCCCAGAATTAATCTTTATCTGCCACTGGTAAAATGTATTTTCTTTGAATGTGGGTTTCAATGCTGTTTCAATGAATGTGAGTTTCAAGGACAGAGAAGTTTTAATGCTATGTTTGTTTAGCAGATGTCTTAGTGTTTGTGCTGTAAAATGCAAAATAAAACTTTCACATGAAGTCCAAATAATCATAGAAGTAAATCAGTATGCACATTAGTGTTTATGGTAAATGGAGTGAAATAGCCAAGTAATAGTTTATTGGAATGGCTCCAGGAGGAGGCTCCATTCGACCATGATTTTGTGAGGGGGAAGGGCGGCAAACTTAGACAGCCCCAGCTGAACTATACCTCCCAACTGTCCAGATTTTCAAAGAATGAGTAGATTTTTGCTTCTTATTTTTGGTTTGTTCCTCATACAGTTTGTGGCAAATCATTTAGGAATTAAGTCACTAAATAATGACACACTGAGTTTCAGACTTCATAACCAATGCATGCTAAAGTAAGACTTGTTGTTCTATCAACTGTCTCAGTTTATACAAGAGCAATTTTTACTACTGTTTATATGTTCCCCCAATATATTTGACATTGTCCAGATGTATTGCATTAACAGGTTGAGAGGTACATGCAAATAAATTGCTTTATAGAATTAGGCATAGCCAAATCTGATTTTTGGCTCAAAATGTTGCTCTTCCCCTAATAATCCCTCTGCAAAAT